>NC_056748.1:909425400-909497900 GCF_019279795.1 Protopterus annectens | reverse complement strand
ACCATTATACAACAAGTAAACAAATCAGAACATGTTAATTTACAAACAAAAGGGAACATGTTATAACTTATTAAACATAAAAAGTTCTCTTAAAAAAATAAACAGAAGAACTCTTTCAAGATTCTGGTCAGTCGTGCGTAATCAATTATAAATACACAAAATAAGGGAAAATATCTTCATTTTTGTTTCCTATTCACAACATTCAGCACTAAATGGTGCTCGTTTTATAAGCTAATTTTCTTCAAAACTGACATTGTCTCAACCAAGCACTCTAGCTTTCAACTGAACGTATTTATTTTTTCTTTTTTTTTCTTTTTTTTTTTTTTTCATTGAAGGAGGGGGATTCTTTATAAAATGTTATCTTTTCACATAATTAGGTAGATTACGTACTGTACCCAACTCTAATTCATAATATTAGTCATAAATCTCTATCTCCTTCAATTTTAAACAAAAGCAAATAAGCATGAAAAAAATAAAATTACCCATCTTTTAAATCATCTTCTCACAGAATTAAATTAATATATATTTTCTGAATAAACTTACTTAGAAAATATCAATTTCTCTTCTATATTTCAAACTTGAGGTATTGCAAAAGATCATGTCAGTCAGAAAGCACGCCTTTTCTTTGTTTAAAAAAAAAAATCAGCCAACTGTTGAAAACTGTCCAGATACAAAAAGTAGTGCATTAACAAATGTCTATTACAGATAATGAAAAAATAAAACATAGAAAAAACATGTCTGGGCAGAAAAAAGCAATATCACAAAAAAAGCCCAGAAGTAACCTCAAAGGGATATTTTAAGTGATTATTACCAGTAAAAAACTAATTTCTTTTGTTTTTCTCCAAAAACAGAAAAGGTTCCTTTCAAAGCCAATACTTGCAACTAAACACTGAAAAATATCAATTGGACAACAAAGAAGACATCACAACACACAAATAACCTACATGTGAAATTTATATGCGGTGACATATCAAGTCAGATTGTCCCAGAGGTGCTACAAAATAGTGTACATAACAGAATCAGCAATTCATTGTTACACTGTTTTAATATTACTGTCTGCAGCTCTCACAGAACATGCTAAAATATCCACTAAACTAGCAAACCTTCAGCAGAATTCAAGCTTTGTAGGATGCATCCAGGGAACTGGGAGTTAAATGCTGCAACCAGATAGCAGAAATCTCCATTTTGACTTTTAAGCATGGACATTTTTTACAATGTTTCATATTTTCCAAAATATGCCTAGTTTTTCAGTCAAAAAAGATTATATACTGGTCGTATAGTGTAGTGTAATGTGTTTGTGTGTGTTTTGAGCTCTTTGGTTTTTCTGGACAAGGTCTTAAGCTATGTCAATGGTGCAAGCATTGGAGATATTTAGATGAGAGCTCACTTTTCTGTTTATACACCAGGTATGAAGCATCACAGAACTTCGATGTCTGACATTAACAACAGTTAAACATAATCACAGTACTATACAAATTCACTCTACTATATAAAAAAATTGCACAATATGTAAGAGATCACCGTAAAGTACTTCACCTACTGTCAACAGGTATTTAAAGGATATTTTATAGCTAATGTTTATATTAAATCTGATAGCTGTAATTCTTTAATGGACTTTCTAATTTCAGAAGCATTAACATTTAATGAGACATGCCTTCTTCCAGTCATTTAACTGTTTATTTCTTTTTAATTGAGCATTTGTATCCTATCGCTATATTCTTAGTTACTTTGTGCACATAGGGAAGGTTGGATATTAGACATGATATACAAAATTTCTGCATGCAGCAACTTGATTAAGTAAGCATGCATTCAAACAACTAATGACCTTCCTTAGAAACCTTCTTCATGCTGTACAGCACTCTGACAATTTCATTCATTACTTATTAATTTGATTTTTTTTCCTTTTATACCTTAGCCTGAATAAAGTACTATGGTACTTATAATACCATTTAAATAGCAGCAAAAGCTATTGCAGCATACATACACAGAACACTAAAAATAACTAATGAAAAAATAAAACTGGCAAAAAAAGGAAAAAAATCTGATTGAGCTTATGAGGTATTATCTTAAGTCAAAATGGAGAGCAAATAAAGGCTTAGTTTCTTTACGGGTTACTCTTATTACGAATGACCAATCTGTTCGATTTTTTTGCTACATTTGCCACCTACCTACATGTGTTTCTGTTACCTTTGGTAATTATTTTAGGGGCAAGTCTATGTTTCTGAAAATAAGTGCATGCTCCAGTTAAAAAAAATATATATTTTATATATATATATTTTATTATTACATGTACATTAACCTGGCTGTTACCAATGGGAATGGCAGTCTACAAAACAGTTTTGTCACAAGTGACAGTCTCATATAGGAATCTAATGTACAAAGCAGATGTTTGTGTAAGCTGAAGTGCAAAATTAAGTATACAGTTACACTCTGCAGGGTTATTATATACTGGACACCGAGTTCAATAATATGACAGTAAATAAATAAAAATACCCCCATTTCACTTCATATCTAAGGAAGAATGCACAGATTTCCAGAATCTCTCAGCCCTGAGGCAGCTCTTGCCCTCTCTCCTTTCTGCTCCAGAACTGATTGCTGGATTTAGGCATCAGATTCAGCTCCAGCGGAAAGGGACGTGGCGGGGTCGATCACCTCCTTCCTTCACAAGTGGTTTGTGGAATTCTCGTCCAGCACGTGAATGTATGTTTGCCCAGCAGTACTCACAGTAATATTGCAAACAGGTTACATTGGCACAGAAGAATGGAGCAAATTTTCCACCACAGCGTGTGCCCTGACACTCATCACACATCTGGTCATCCAGGACATATGGCTTCACTTCCACCTTAAGAAAGAAAAGAAAGAAAAAACAAAGTTTGTTGCAAAACTCTCCCATAATTAAGTTATTGCCCATTCTATATTATCTAACTGGCAAAATAGTGTTTACTATAATGGGTGCACAGTACACATACCAAAATTAATTCTGTGTTTGCCTTCTTGCACGTTAGTGTACAATATAGTGGCATACACTTCCATATGCATGAGTTGTTTGTCAACTATTATGTTAAACACTATCAAAGAGGAGTTGTGCCTAGCTACATAAAAAAAAAAAAACAAAAATAAACTCCAGTCTTAATACCACTAATGGCTAGCCAAGAATCCAACATGCACAAGTTAAAATTAATAACAAAAGTATACTTTTTTTGTACTATCAAGTCAAATGCAATCACTAAATCTAAAAAAGAAGTTATGTACTCATCATAACGTTCCATGTTGGTAGCCCATCTCACCATTCATTTTTACGTATGGGTTCAGAGCCGATCCTCGTCTCTGACTCGGCCGATTTATAAGCTCGAAGACTTCAGGTTGGCTCGTGGCTAAGCAGGTATCCCATAGTGCACCATTACAAACCACAGATCTTGTTTGCTGCTCACTAGAAGAAATAACCATAACAGACAAACCAATACTAAAGGGTCTCCAACCAAAGATAACCAAATTATTATTATCTCCAGATTCTTCCAGGATGGGGGCAGGAGGGCGGGTTGGTAAAAATGAAGGGTGAGATGGACTACCAACATGGAACATTATGGTGAGTACATAACTTCTTTATGTTGTGTAGTCCAATCTCACCTTCATTTTTACGTATGGGACAGCGTCCCTAGTGCCTTATTCTTGGGTGGCTCACTAGAAAATACTCCAGAGCACCATGGAGCCAAAGGATACTCTACCTCGGGAAGCTAAATCCGATTTCTAATGTGTAATAAAAGTGTGAGGGGTAGCCCATGTAGCTGCTGCACAAATATTATCAAGTGGGACCCCGGCTTGAAAGGTTGCAGAGGTAGACAGAGACCTGGTAGAATGAGCCTTGATCTTGAGGGGTAAAGGTCTGCCCTCCGAACTGTAGACAAAGGCTATGCAACTGGAAATCCAATTAAATAGTGACACTTTAGAAACTGGTAAGCCCAATCTGGATTCAGAAAAGGAAATGAATAGTTGATCTGATTTCCTAAACTCCTTGGTCTGATGCAAATAAAAACGTAGTTGTCTATGAACATCTAGCTGATGAAACCAGTATTCAGCTGCATTACAGTGATTAGGGAAGAAAACTGGGAGTTCTATTGATTGATTTAAGGTGGCATGGGAACAAACTTTTGGGACAAAAGAGGGGTTAGTACGCAGTGACACCCTGTCTTTATGAAAGATCAAATAAGGTGGCTTAACAGACAAGGCTTGTAACTCTGATACCCATCTAGCTGATGTGATAGCCACCAAAAACAAAGTCTTCCAAGACAAAAATTTCAATGAAGATGAGTGAGAAGTTTCAAACGAGGAAGATGTCAGTTTGGACAACACAAAATTTAAATCCCAAGAAGCCACAGGTTCTTGGTGCGGTGGCCTCAACAGAGTGTCTCCTTTCAAAAAGGTCTTGCATAGCTTATGCGACATTAAATTGGTATCTGGAAACCCTAAATGGAAATGAGAAATAGTCGCCAATTGAACTCTGATAGTGGCAGCGGCAGATCCTTGCTGAAAAAGCTTGGAGAGAAATTCCAAAATCATAGGGAAAGAAGCAGTGTAGGGATCGACATTCATTTTCTGTGCCCAAATAGAAAATCTTTTCCATTTACTGCCATATAGTCTCCTAGTTGAAGGTTTATGGGAGGACATAAGAATATGTGACACTGAGGAAGATACATTGTGAAGCCTGACTAGGGATGGAACTGGAGCAGCCACGCTGTCAATTTGAGGGTGTGGATTGAGGGATGTAGTGAACTTGACATGTGAGTCAACAGATCTGGAGCTGGGTCCAGAATCCAAGGATCATTCAGGAGAAGAGGCTCGAGGAAGGGGAACCAAACTGGACGAGGCCAGTAAGGAGCAATGAGAATTAACTTGCATCCCAGCCATCTGGCTTTCTGAATCACTTTGGAAATTTGAGGAAATGGAGGAAAAGCATACAGAAGACCCAGGGGCCAGTTGTGAGCTAGAGTGTCTTTGGGTGTCTCCCCCGGAGGGGGAATGAGGGAAAAATAGCTGCTGCATTTGGCACTGACTGGACTGGCAAAAAGGTTGCAGCAAGGCTGTCATCATTTGTGGAAAATCTGTTCTGCTGCTTCGTGTTTCAGAGACCACTCATGAGGCATTAGGATCGCCTGGATGAGCTTGTCGGCTATCACACTGGACGCCCCTGGAATGTGCATTGCAACCAGAAAGTGCTGGGAAGAAATCGCCCATTCCCAAACACACATGGCCTCTCGACAGAGTGGGTAAGATCTGGTAACCCATGTTTGCTGAAATACCAAACTACCAACATGTTGTCTGATTGTATCGCAATAGTCCCTAGAGGAAGAAGGTCTTGAAGTGCTTGCAACGCCAGGAGCACTGCCCTCATCTCCACAACATTGATATGCAGGTGAGCCTTGTATTCTTGCCATGTGTCTTGGACAGTCCTGCCGAGATAATGTCCCCCCCCCCTCCGATCTGGGAGGCATCTGTGGTCACAGTGGCAACGAGTTGGGCAGAAACAAAGGGGGCGTCCGTCATCAACTGGTTGGGTGCTATCCACCAAAGGAGGTCCTCCTTGCATGATTCCATCAGCAGAATAGGGTGATTCAGCGGAAGATATTGGAAGGACCATTGGGAAGACAGAAGCCATTGGAGAATTCTCATGTGCAACCTGGCTAATGGCACTAATAGGATGGTGGATGCCCTAGTCCCGAGGAGCTGAAGAACCCACTTTGCCTTGACCTTCCGCAATGGGAGAAAACGTTGAATTTGAAAGATTAAATTTTGTGCCCTTTCGGCGGGGAGACGAGCTGTCATATTCACTGTGTCTACCTCTGAACCTATAAAAAGCACAGATTGAGAGGGCAATAATGCAGATTTTTCCCAATTTATGGAGATCCCTAATTGAGCACAAAGCTGAATAGTGGCATCCCTGTTTTGGAGAAGTAGATGCCTGGTGAGGGCGGTCATGAGCCAGTCGTCCAAATACGGAAACATCTGGAATCCCTAACGTCTCAGGTGAGCTGTCACTACTGCCATGCATTTGGTGAACACCCTGAGGATTGTGGTGAGACCAAAGGGCAGAGCACGAAACTGATAGTGACTGGCTCCCAGTCGGAAGCGTAGATGGCTCCTGGACGCCTTGTCCATTTTTATATGGTGGTAGGCATCTTGGAGATCTATTGAGCACATCCAATAGTCTTTCCCTAACAATGGGAGTATCGACTGCAGTGTTACCATCCAAAACTTGTCCTTCCTCACGGATTTGTTTAATCTGCTGAGGTCCAATATTGGCCTCCAATCTCCTGTTCATTTTGGGACTAAAAAGAACCTGGAGTAAGTTCCGGATCCTATCGGTCTGCTGGGACAGATTGGATGACTCATTTTAAGAGCAACATGTTGATCTCCACAGTTGCCTGATCCCTGTGATTGGGTGGTACACATGGGATCTTCTTGGGAACAAATGGTGGAAGGGAAAAGGGTATGATATAGCCTCTGGTAACAGCTCTTTGTACCCACTTGTCTTGGGTGATACTTAGCCAGGCTTCTGGATACAAAGAAATGTGACCCCCCCCCCGACCAGCCCCAGAGAAACACAGTTGGGCCCCATATCAGGAGCACTCATAAGGCCATCCCCGAAAGGAATCATGGCCTTGTTGGTATTGCGGACCGCCCCTGCCTCTACGGCGATGTCTCCCATTTCCTCCTCCTCCTCTGCCTCTGAAGGAGGGTTCACCCTGTGTGTATGGAAAGACCCCCTGTGACTTCTTCAACCACATTTTACCGCCCCTTTGACCTTTGAGGTATGGTCAAGAGGGAACAGTAAAACGTACTCCCACAGCAGACAGCGTCTTTCCTTCTTGCTCACACCAAGTGAGTGTCCTTCAACTTAGATCCAAACAATGAGGAACCATCAAATGGGGCGTTGGTGAAAGTGGACTTGAACGGTTCCACAAAATTACACAAGCGCATCCAAGAGTGACTCCTTAGGGCAACTCCTGAACCCGCTGCTCTATTCGCTCCATCAGCCACATAAAAAATAAGCTGCATGGAGGAGTTAACTATAGAATTTAAGGTGGACAACTGAGCAGAAATGTTGTCAGGGACTCCCTCAGTACATGTACCCTGTTTAGAATCTCCTAACTCCTTGAGGAGATCCCTCTGCAATCTCCTGAAGTGAGTGAGATAGTTAACTATCGAAGAGTAAAAGCCGCTGAACTGAAGACACGCTTCCCGTACGTGTCCATCTGTCGAGACTCCTTATTCGGCAGATGGACAGAAGTCGTCTCAGCAAGCTCCTTCTTACTGGCCACCGCCACCACCATGGCATCTACGAGGACACATCTGGACAAAAATTCTTTACCTGGAGGGGCAGAAAGAAACTTGCTGGGTCTCCTAGGGGCTGGCTCCATGGCATCAGGAGTATACAACACCTTTTGACTAACTAAATCCATCAGTTTGTCAAATGGTGGAGACACCCAAGAGGTAGAAGGTTGAGACCTGAAAGCCTTCAGGTACACAGACTCATCAGAAGGGTTGACAGTGGGCCAGCCGCACCTCTGCTTAAGGATCTCCAGGATGTCCATGAAGATGACATCATCAGAGGACGACTTGGGGGACCCTTCCGACTCCTCGAGGTCAGTGTCAGATGTCAAAGACTCATGCTGGGAGTCAAAATGCTTCCTCTTACATGTCTTCTTCCTGGGGGGCTCCTCAGAAGGGTATTCCGGGGAGATCACGAAAGAGTGGGGGACACCAGCCAGAGGCTCCTGAGGCTGAGGGCTTCTGCTGTCTATAGAGAGAGTAGGGGCTGAGATAGAAGTGGGGTGCTCTGGGGGGGAGAGTGCTGGTACCCTTGGTGGCAACTGGTGATTTGGACAGCACGCTCATCATCTCGAATGCTGACCTCTCCGGCTCCGAGGACCTCCCCTGCTCCGAAGAGACCAAGGATGCTATCGGCTCCGAGATAGACGCAGGGTCCGAACTCACCCTAGCCGAAGCACCAAGAGGGGCTTGGAACTGAAGAAGACCGATTCCAACCTTCCCTGTCAGTGCCAACTGGACAGCTTCGACCCCTGGATACAATGGACGACACCGAAAGTGTCGGAGCAGAACTCAGCTCTGAAGCAACCGTAAGTGGAGCTGGAGCCGAGGGTTCCACCAATAGCACCAAGCCCTCCGACTCTGACAGACCAGCTTGGCTCAGAGGAGGAATAATAATCGAGGGTACAATGGGTTCCATAGGCTCCGGAACAGACTGGGTCGGAGCCGACAACAATTTAGATAGAGCAGATGACTTCAGCAGTCTCAGGACCACCCTCTCCACATCTTCTTCCAAAAAGCTCCTGGAAGACCTAGTCAAGGATCTTGATCTTGGAGGAAAAGCAGGTTCCATAAATTCAGTGGTCAGCTCTGACAAACTAGGAACCGACCCGGTCACCATAATGCTGCTCTCAGTTGGCTCCGAAGGCAGTGGAGCCAATGAGGCCGATTTTGCCACTTTAGGAGGCGGCTCCGCGACACCAGCCAGTGCCGGAGAAGGTCTTTTTGAAGACTTAGACTTAGCAGATTTAGTGGACTTGGAAGAAGAGGAAGAGCTAGACAAGGCTTCCTCAAAGGCAGGCTTTAGCCTTTAGAATTAGCTTGTTCCTCCTCTCCTATAACACTCTAGAGGAGAAGGTATGACAAAACAAGCAAGTCTCTTGCAAATGGATGGCCCCTAAGCAATAGACACAGAGACCATAACCATCCATCAATGACATTTTTTGAAGCCCGAAGGCTTGTGCTTCTTAACCTCTTTAGACATAACACAGAGATGAAAAGAGAAGAGAAGTAAAAGGGAGAACTAGGTTCTCTAACTTAAACGGGCCTAGCCCTGAAGGAGGAAGAAACACCATGAGGACTAGGTCCTCTAACTAAAACGGCCTAGTTCAGAAAGAGAAAGGGACAGCTATGTCTTCTAACTTATCAACAGACCAGCAAAAACTCACACACACAGAAAAACCTTATTCTGGTAAGGATTAAAAGAGGAAGCTGAAACTGGAGTTTCGAACAACGAACTCCACTACTGTAAAAAAAAAAAAATCAAACACCAGTGGATAACTGCCAAAACCAAACTGCTCTACGAAACCGTAGACCAGAACACACGCTAGTGTTTATCAAACTATCAGCACTAACAATAAATCTATAGCTGGTACACAGGATAACACAAAGCACACTAAGAGGCCCAAGGCCAACGCTTGCACCAAGGGGTGCAAAGGAGCTAATTACCTAAGAATTAGCAACCCTACACTAACAAATACTAATGCAAATACTATTATACTACACTAATTATAACTTTGAACAAGATTTTAAGCAATATATAAGCAAAAAATGTTAACACTTAGCCAGAGCCAAGAGAAGCACAACCGAACTCGTCAATGCGGCAAACAAGATCTGGGGTTTGTACTGGTGCAATATGGGATACCTGCTTAGCCACGAGCCAACAAGAAGTCTTCGAGCTTATAAATCGGCCGAGTCGGAGCCAACCCATACGTAAAAATGAAGGTGAGATTGGACTACACAACATTGTCAGTTTTTAACAAACATACAAATTTAAATAATGCTGCACATGTTTTAAGTAATCTCTTATCACTGTACTATGCACAGGTTTACTTTGTCTACTACATACCAAGATTGTACTATTGGGTTTAGAATCAACATAATGCTTAGCAAAGTTAAAAAGAGCTTTACAAAATGGAATTACTTAGCAGTCACAGACTGCTGAAAAGAACCATAGCCAGTTCCCCACTATATGCAACGAGGAAACTGGAAAAAAAAAATGATACACTGAGAAAATCCCCTTTTTCCAGCAATTCTACAAAGCAAAACTTAAAATCAGAAAGGAAATAATGTCTAAATGGCAGAGAAATATGATGTAGACACTGGCATGCATCAAGTCCTTGTACTTGATACTCATGCCTATAATATGCAGCTAATCCACAAAGTAATACAAATTAAATAAATCAAACTAGAGGCAAACTTTTTCTTCTCACAACAGCAAAGTTGAGACACACTTTTTTTTTAAATTAATTCAAGGTAAATTGCAGATTACAGCTGAAAAACAATTATAAATAATCACAGATTCTGTACAATGCAAACAGACACACACAGAAACAAAATATATGACGATACAAAACAGATCAAAGAGGACTTTAAATACTTTTATGGACAAGGGTGGTATGGAGTGGGATAGCCTTTTCAAGTAAGTGGCAGGTGAAAATCAACTATTATGCTGTGAGAAAGAAAAAAAAAGAGGGTGCCAATTATTTTCAGTGTTATATAAAACAGTCAGCTCAAATGCAAAAAGTGTACATGTTTAGGAGATTGTTGGGAGCAGAGCAAATAAATGCAATTTTTAAATAGTCATTTATTCATTCATTCATTCATTCATTCGTTCACTCATTCATAAAAAACAAAATTGTCTTCTAACATGGCAGAGACCATGACTTAGATGAAGGTGTGGTGGGAAAGGTGTGGCGGGATGTAGCCTGCTCGTTATTCTTGAGGAAAGGGATGGGTTGCAGGTGCTCCGTTAGCACTGTCTGAGTACAGGGAGACTGGAAAAAACACCACCTGTGCACAAGGATAGGAAGGCAGAGATTCTTGCAAAAACTTAAGACTACCACCCTAGACAGTCCAGTGCATGCCCCCTTCAGTCATACATAAGGGATGTACAGCTTAAAGGCAACCATTTTGAAGGTTGGCACTTTTAGAAAAGTGTTTAGTAAAGAGATATTCAACATGGGTCTTTATTCTCCTCCTTTTCTTGGCACTAGCAAGATAATGGAGTCAAAGCCCCCCCCAAATTCTTGGAGCAGTTTCTATTCTGCATTGTGACTTTCATTCCCATTGGATGAGTTTAAGCAGATGGATCTGGGTGTAAAGAAGGGGAGGCATGCCATTTAAAGGAGGGATTTTAATCAAGGCCCTTTTTTAATAATAGAAAGAGTACATTAGTCTGTGGTAATCTTTTCCCCAGTGGACAGTGACTGGACAAACAGGATTGCAATGTCTTAGGAACAAAAATTGGTAAACAGAACACGCCTTGTACTTGTACAGTGCTCCTAAGCGGAAAAGAAATTGGGTAGGCAAGTATTTGCATGGGATTTGCCTACAACACTTGCACTTACCCCCTCCTAGCTGACATCTAATACCAGTAAGCAAAGCACATTAGAACAGAAAAGAAAGGCTCCCCAATGGGGCATTTATCTGTTTACTCAAAGCAATGGTACCAACAATTAAACAACAGTCTGATGAATATGTGGCCTATGTTCAGGATGGCTTTGAGACAGTCGGCGGAATTTCACTAATACAGCTATCTACATCACTAGGCTTATGAGCTGAGATCACACTTCGGACATACAGTCCTGGAGACAGAAAACTTTGGTACCCTGACAGACATCAGCAGTAATAACCCATTGATTACAAATACTGCAACAGTGATTTCAGTCAGGACATCTGTCTATATACAAACGCTGAAATTAACTATGAATAGAGATAATATATTATATATGCATGATGTCTAGTAAGTTAAAGATGATGTTAGAGTGAAAGGTGAGAGAGTAAAGGAAATAGTGTGGACATTGCACGTGTTGTCAATATATCAGCACTGATTACAATGTCAAAATTGGCAACCACAAACCAATCAGACCACAAGGGCAATTTGACTGTAGCTCCACACAGGTGGTCTACTTAAGCAGGTGCATACACTGCCCTTGCTTCTACATAGGCATGACCACCAGGAAACTCAGCGATAGAGTAAAAGAGCACTACCAGGCCATCAGAAGAGGTGACCCAAACAATGCTCTAGCAAAACATGCAGTACACTGCAAACAACCCACTAAGTTCACCTTCTTAGTACTCGACAAAGTCCACAGCTTTAGCGAAGAGTCCAGCACCCCCCTAGAAGTAAGAGAACTCAAGTGGCAAATTAAATTAGGAGCCGACAACCACCCAGGTCTAAATGGCAGCCTAAACATCAAATGTGTACTGAAATGGATTAGGTAACCCTGCAAAGGGACCTCCCCCTTCCCCCCAGGTACTTTTCCACACATTAGTACCTCCCTCCGAGTCACACATGACATCACTGACTCTATTTAATCATGTTTGGAATGCACTTATGTTTAGTTTCTGAAGAAGTTCATCTACTTTGTAATAAAAGTGCGAACGAAAGTGCTCAAACTGAACTCCTTGGTGTCTGCGTGACTTCATTCCATACAACAGAACCCCAATAAGGTTCTCCAGCTACAACTACAAGATCCTAGCTTTTCTGGATTTAAGTTTAGCAGTTTCAGTGTTACTTTCTTCAAGTTTTACTGAATTAGTTCTCTGTCTATGCTGGTGTGTGTATATATATATATATATATATATATATATATATACACACACACACACACACACACACACACACACACAAAGAGACGAGCACTAGAGAGATGGTGGAATTGAGTGCTAGCAGGCAAAAGGAAAACAGCAAGTTTAATAAAAGAAGATGGGCTTGTGGGGTTAAGGAGGGCTGGGCCTATGTTGGACATGAACTATGGTTTGTGACGAGGTTCTAATAAAAAGAGCAGAATAAAAAAGTAATTTAGTGTAAAAAATTTGAAAACAAGTTCCCAGCATAATCATTTACACTGCTGCAACACTGGTAACCATTCTGTTTTGCTAAAGTGAGTAAGTGGAGCCTTGGCTTGGGGGTTACCATAATGATTCTACAGTCTTGATTACATATGGTTTTGCAGGATAGTAATTTTCTATTTAGAGGTAGCTACAACTAATGAGGCTCAACCTTGCTGCAAACAGTGCCCTCAAAAGAAAAATCCTAGTAAATACCCTTCTTTTGATCTGGCCTTTGTGTCCTATCTACTGCCTGGCTCACTAAGAGAGAAGTGTTTAAAGAAAATAAGAAAGCAGCCTTTTCAGGAAGAGTAGTTGACTAGTGTAATACTTTCTGTAAGTATGTTTTTTTTTTCAAGAGGATGGGGAATTAGTATGCACAGACTAAATTAAGGAAAGTGGGAGAAAGGGTACGAGGTAAAGGCTAGAATTTTCAACCTTACCTACTTTATTCTGATAGCTATGACAACTACAACCACTGTATTATTGAATGGTCTCCAAAAAGAGCTACTTTCTTTTGTTATATGAAATGGTATGTAACTGTACTATACCACTTCTAATGACTCGTAAGCTGGCATTTTCTGTGATGCTCATGCCTGATCTAACCCCATGCATTTTTGTTTTGCCCCTGAACTGCTGCTGCTATCAATCTGTTCCCTACACTCCCTTAAGCCCACGTAATTGCTGGGGAAGGGCTGTGTGATTTCTGCCCATCATACTACAACTGGTTAGGTGGTTCCAGATTTTTATTTTTATGCCCTAATTCTTCAGAGTTTGGGTTGAATGTAGACAGTGCAAGGAAAATCATGGAGATTACTTTCAGTGCATGCTTCCACTCACTGAGCACCATTTGTCAGACACTCACTGTATGTTGCCTGGAACTAGTCTCCAACTTTCAATGATGGCTGCTTCTGTGAAAAAGCCATGCCCTCCTGCTACAGCCCCTCTAGTCTTCCATCCCTTCTGCCAGGGCAGTCCTTTAACTTCTAAGCCAGTTAACATTGCAGACAGGAGCTCTCCCTCTGTGCCAAAATGCATCTCCTACCACAACAGTTAAAACAAGACTGCAAAAGTGCAATGTAATAGTTTGTAGTACGTGTTAACAGCTTTAAGTACTACACAGGACTGCTGATGTCGTTTTTTTAATAGGGCTGCATAAATGTAGCCTGCGCCAACTGTACCTAAAGCAGTAATCGGAGGAAGCAAGGCAAACAAACTAGACAATAGGGCTCACTTATATTTTGGTTTAATACACCCTCTTCAACTGATGACAGTCCTAACTGCAATAGCTTAATCTGCTACTCAGCCATCTTTCATGACAATTCTTATCAAAGCGGCAGACACACATGGGATGCATGTGGGACAGCTCCCCCCTCCAACACAAAGGATATTTCATTCTATAGAATGGTCAACCTCTGCAATCAACAAGCTCCCCTGACAACTTATTAATGCAGTGTATAGTACTGTGACACACGTGTGCTGTGGTATTAGAGCTACAACAGAAGCCACAGTTGCTGCAGGAAAATGGAGGCACATAAAAAGCCCAAACCCCACAATGGATGATGGTATGCTTCTGGTTCTTGACTTCAGTCCCTGAGGGAAATAAATGGGCCAATAGAAATTACTTGGTTACATAGCGCAGCCAAGGGAAAGATTTGAGGATCATGTGGGGATGGTGGATCCAATAAATATTAAAAGTACCACCAATTTGCAGAGTCCAGTTTCTAATGGTGTTACTCAAATTACTAAATGAGTATGAAAGAAAAAAGTCACACCAAGTGCTCTGGGAAGAAGCTATACATCAGGCCTGTACAGACAGGATTTTCAGCAAAATGCTTAAAATGTGAATGTCTACAAAAATTCTTCTTTTATATTTCAGTGAGTTAAACTGGTATCGAAGGATATACTACAACCCAGGGGACCCGAGTTCAATTGACAAGTCAAGTGCATGTTAAAGCTGATACAGGGGGACAGGAGTGTGTGGTAGGATCGGTACACTCATTCCAGGGAAGGAAATGAAGTTTCCAACCTGGCTATGCTCTAGCAAAAGTGGAGGCTTGCATGAAAAGCACTAACGGGGGGATGCAGGCTTGGATTCCAAAGCCAGTGACAGTAGCCCACAGTGATGATGGCCTCAACCTGGACAGCTACTGCCCCAAATGTCTGGGTGGAATTAGTTGGTATGTGTAACTGGGGACAGGCTTGATGGTTAGGAGGAACAGGGGCAAAAAGCACATAGGAAAAAATATATTTACCATGAAAGTACTTGTGCTGAGAAGTTCAAAGGCATGTCAGAAATGAGGAGGTGGTACACTGCAGTTCACAAATACTAGAGATTCAGTGGATAATGATGTACAGCAACCAAATGAGATCACATTTCATCACGCTGCTAACTATTTTCTGTCAAATACCTGTCAAATTGCTCTACAAACAATTATGAAACCCACAAGACTGCTGTGCATACTTATGGACAAACATACGGAAAAACAAATGCTTCACATGGAAACTCTATTACAGCAAATGGGACAAGGATAACTACCAACTCTCAAGGTTCGTGGAAACTGATGGAGGGACAAAGTTAAGGTTCATGGAAAATGATGGAAGCACAAAATAAATTAAATTTAAAATTTAAGAGCAGCAGTAGTGAATGATAAATGAAGGCTATGCACACAAGTAATGGCAAGGCTTAGAATTAAAATCTCTGAACTAGAAACATTCATGAAAGAGAAAGACCCCAATCAGTGCGGACAAAAAAGTCAAGACTGTGGGGAGGACACTATCAAGCAGATGTGTGGCTGGCTCATATAGTCCCCTACCTCCTCAGCTCTTCAAATGGAGAGAAAAAAAAAAGTCTTTGGACCTTCACATTACTGTAGGAAGATGATTGGTTTCATACAGTAATGCAGCCAGTGTGATCCTGGAGTTGGTACATTTAGTTTGGGGGGCATAGCCCCTCCCCCCACCTGCATAGGTATTACGTTTTTTGGGATTTTTTTAAGGTCGTTAGGGCAGACTACCATCAGTTTGCCCAAGCAAAGTTTTTGTTGAAAACTTAGTTCGATGATTAGCCTGTTCACTGAATAGGTGTTCAATGAAGAGGTGTTTGCTTATTAGTAATTCAGTGAAGTGATACAGACCCATTCATGCCCACCAGCTCTTCAAGTGGAGACCCAAGGAAAAAAAAAAAATAATAAAACAGTTTTTATACTTGACTGGCTTCCTACAGTAATGCTGTCAATCACAACCCACCAAATCCATCTCCCCCCTCAGCCTCATAACAAAAAAAAAAAAATAAACATGCTCAGATTAATGTAGGAAGCCAATTGGCTCCTTACAACAATGCAGCCAATCACACCCGAACAAGTTCATCTCCCCCAGCTTTTTAAGTGAAGAGAAAATAAATAAGTGCCTTTCTGTACTGCCATTTTGATACTGAAAAAAGTATTAAGTATAAGTCTGCCTCTTTATTGCATCTCCTGCTAACACTTTGTGTCCAGGGTCTGCCCCCTTTGTCCTACACTTGTTGCTCTACTGCTATCAAGTTATGCTCCAGTGAAGAAACAAAAGATCATAAAAAAAAAGTCAGTAATGAGGCCTTTCACCTGAAAATGGCATAAAAGTTTCCATATTATGTGTGATGAAGGAGGGGTAATATACACTGGACAACCCCAGGGATGGGCAAAAGCAAGTCTAATAAAGATGAAGAAAAGCATATCATTATCCCAGTCCAATCACAATGGAAATTAAAAGCATAGCAGCAGTGATAAAAATGTGTGTGCTAGGGTACTTCAGCAGCTAACATAAGCATTAATACATTACAAGAACCTAGGAAGGCATGCACAAATGAACATGCTACTTATCAGGGGGAACAGCAGTAATACCAACAAGGTGTTGGTATTAGGAAACTGGGATCTAGTTATCTTTAGAATGTGTCCAACAAGTAAAATGACAAAAGCCCACTTTGTTTACACATTAGAATGTAGACATCTTCAAGCCTAAGAAGGACAGTCAAACTTAGGGTCATTAAGAAGTTATACGCCTCACTTGAAAGAACCTGTGGAAGAAACAGCAAAACACTGGCAACAAACACATGCAAGAGAAGGATAATGCATCTGTGGTTCACCAAGGAAACAGCAGGAAATCAGCAATTCAGGAAATATAAAGAAAATTAAGTTAATGAAGAAACACAGGCTGTCAATGTGTTAAAATTCAGTAGCATTCAAAAGTAGCCAGCATGAAGCCATGCAGCAAACGTTACCCTGAATAAGTGAAACAGGCTTCTTTGACACAACAATTACTGTTGCTGGGAACTCTTGAGGGCATAGCTACAATGGTGCCTACTTAAGTGACCCCCACCCCCAAATAAAAGTCTGCATCAGTTATTTATGTAAAACTTGCAGGAAAATTGAAAAGTTCAGGCTCAAATCAGCAAGTCTGGAAACCGATGATGACTTAATTAATTTTACTACCAGAGTTCCACAGGAACAGGTCATGTTTAAAACAATAATGGCAAATGGGCTGGCTAGATAATGAGCGTGAAGGTGTTCATATAAAAAGAAAACAGTGTGATAACTCGATGCAAACAATCCAAGATATAGATGACTGAGACAGGGGCTTACTAGAGAAAGAGTGTAAAGTGAGGCAAGCTAAGATGCAATAGAAAGCAGTACAAACTCTCATGTCTGATGCACAGCATCTCATGAAAAGGCTAAATAAACTAAGGGGAAAGTCCGATAGCTGCAAATCAAGAAAGAGGCCTGGAGAAACTGCAACAGGTAATCAAGGTAATTCACATGCCAAGGCTAGATATGAAGAGGATTGTCCGTGTGTTGCAGGGAGATGTGCAGTCATAAGATGTTTTAATGGGATGACGCCAAGGTGTTCTCCAATGTGAAGCCTTCGCCTAAAGAAAGGTGTCTTCTGTTCTGAAATCCTTATCTTGTCATAGAGGTGCAAAAATCACAAAGAAATGTTTAGTCACTAAGGAATCTAGTAATGATACCTTGAAAAAGGGCACATGAAATGTAGAAACATTACAGAGTGCATAAAGAAAAGTCATATAGCATACTAGCTATCAATATATGCACTGTCTAGAATTGTTGCTTGCTTGCTTGCACTTACATAAATATGTTAGATTTTTTTATGGTTTTAAGATTAGTTGGGGATAGGGACTTGAAACTCAACACCACCATTTAATAATAAAAAACACTCAAATCATAGCAGCAGAGAGGGAGAAAGAGAGCAGAACCACAAGCTCAAAAGCCTTAAATCAAAAAAGGCAAATCACTAAAGGTCTAAGAAAGTGCACAACACCTGGCTACATGCTTTGTAAAATTGAATCAGGTTTCTTACAAAAATCACCCAGAACACAAAGTATAACGACATTCAGAAGAAACACTGATTGACAGAAGAACTAAAAGTATTAACCTGATAACTGGTTAACTTTCACTGGAGGTGTATGCATAAAGCAAAATCCGCAACAGTGGTGGTAGCAGCAAATACAGATGAAGCATAGCAAACTGAATCATTGCAGTACAATAGGAAAAAAAAAAAAAAAAGGTGAATTTTGCAATTTACAGCAAAATAAACTGCTTGCATATGACTGCACTCCTTTGTCTCATGCTTCTGAACAGCTATCTTAATGAGGTTTCTTCAAAAAATTAACTTAAGTGACTAATTCTTACAGTTTATTTTTTTTCTTTTTTTTTTTTTGAGATTTTCAGATAGCATGGTGTAAAGCACAACTAAACAGCAGCCAATACTCTGTGAGGCTGGACTTGTGATATCTCTAGAACAAGAGGAGGCAGACAGGCAGCAAAATGGATAGGAACAGAATTGTATATACGGTTCCTGACAGCCATTCGTAAAGAGTGGAGACCTTGTCTCACTAAGGGCAGGAAACACCCACACAAAGTGATCTAGTCTGGCACAGTGAACAAATAGAATAGACCATGGAGAAGCAGCTGGATGTAAAAGGAAGCTGCTAATTGCAGGAAGACCAGAATCATGATGGCCTTCTTGAACAGCTACAAAATGGGTTAGGAACATAGAAAACAAGAAGCTGTTTGGGATTCTCAATACTGGTGGGCAACCCAAATGATGACTATAAGCTTGGATCTGGTTCGTGATTCAGCAGGTTAGAGAGACAAGAAAGAGCTGAGCCACGACCACAATTTCTTTTTGAGGACCTGCTGACTGTTGATTCAGACCAGACCTGCAGGCTGTGAATGCTTTCTAATAGGTTAACTCTACATATCTAAGCATTGAGGTTATCTGGGTGATGCCACATATGCCATAATGCTAAAAAAGAAGAAGATGTAAACATTTTTCATTGGAAAAGACTAGTGCAAGACATCGTAGTTGTGCAATTCTTTAATAGAAAGATTTGCAGCTCACTTTTACGACGAGGGGTGCATTATTCCCTTTACTCCAGTGTGCCTGCATATTTCCACAGAGGGAGAGGAGCCTGTTTCAGTGACAGACAGAGATCAGAAGAGCTTGGAAAAAGACTACTAATGCTAAGGACAGCATAGGCAGAATTTGGGGTCTATATTACTAGAACGAACGCTTAAATGTTCGAATCTGTAAAGGTCGACCTTTACAGATCGAACACTTAAACATTTGAAATAGTAAAAAAGTATATAAAAAAAAAAAAACAAACATGTAGAAAGCCACCCTGCTACTTAAATATACCAACTCCGAGATCGCACTTCAGTGAACTACAGTGCGGAAATGGGAAAGTTTCTATATTAAAGTAGGGGGGCTGTGCGGGGGGTGCAGGGGGGCTTGTCCCCTGCTTAAACCCTTTAATTTTTTTTTCTATTGTGTTTTTTTTTTATTAATTTTTGTAAAATTTCGATCGCTTAACTGTTCGATCTCTAAAGGTCGACCTTTAGAGATTCGAACATTTAAGCGGTCAAGCATCTAATATAGACCCCAGAATTATTTTGTGTTTCTTTGTTTTTATTGAGATAAGTCTCAGTCTGTCAATTCTCAATGATTTTAGGTCTATGCTATGAATTTCCAAGAGGTGCTTAGTGTATGCTTGGAGGTGAGTACATCTGTTTAACAGCAACATGTTGAAACTACTACATTATTGTAGCAGTAGCTTCTTTTTTCTTTCGTTTTCATCATCATCAAGCATCAGGCATGCAGAGAACTGGGCTGCTGTCTTGGGAAGGGGTGTGGAGGCATGTATATGAAAGCACAAGGCCATCATATAATTACTGCTGGCAAATACAAGTGTTATGACTTGTTGGAACCAGTGTATTTGTTTACCATTCAACAGATGAAATAGCAAAATGTAACTGTAGTTCTTACATTTCTCATTCTTTTCTCAGTGAGAAATTAGTGTACAAAAAGGTGATATCATTTTTGGGGCATATACTACATGAAAGCAAAGGGCAGTTATGGCTGATATGGGTTGTTAGAAGGCAGTGTCCATCAAAGAGCAAAGTTTGTCATTATTATTATTACATTTTGTAACAACTTCAGTTGTGTACCTTCTCAAAAGGGGCACAGTCCACTGGGACAGTGTGAGTATTTTTGTACCCAAATACGTTAAGAACACTGATTGTTTTCATTACTGTGGGTTGCTTTAACTGAAATATTGGTTTCTTACATAAAGTTAACACAAACCAATGTTTCATAAGACTTTTGTTCCACTTAGGCGGTGCATCTAGTTTTTACCTTGAAGTCATTTGACCATTTCTTGTAAAGTGTGGTTGAACTACTGTGCACTAAATTATCAAAAGACCGGAACAGGAATAAAATGAATTTTTTTCACAAGCTAGGGCAACATTCCTGATCCTGCATCCCCATTTTTCATTGTCAGCAGACGTGTAGCATAAACAGTGAAAAAGGTGTCTGGATGCAAGCTGTTAGAGGTATGATGAACACGCCACCGGTATTCACTTGTGTGAATGCTGGCAGTGTCACTGTCTGGCTGTAAATGTATTTTTTTTTTTGGTTACATAAATTGCCTCTGGACTTCCAGATGTAGTCATTTTTAACAGAGCTACTGCTGTGACTGTCTGCTCTAGCCCAACTTTAATTGATCCCTAAATGCCAAGCCAGACCCTTGGCTCAGCTGTAGCTTGGCTCTTCAAAAATCCCAGGTTTGCCCACCTTTAATAATCAGGCACTACTTCTGCCCAATAAGGGACAAAGTTGAGGGATGGGGATGCATCCTTCTATTGTTGTGGAAAGGGAGGAGTGAAACAGTGAAGAAAAAAAACTAAAGAAAAGAGAAACAAGGAAAGACGAGGAATAATGAGCAGGTCATTGGGATGAAGAAATATGCAAATAATAATGCAAAACACTGGTGACAACCTAATGCAGCTGCATGTAGTCACAGCAGGAGTAAGAGACATGGGAAAATGACAAAAAGGATTACAACAGGACAGTACCCAAATTAAGAAGACAGGAAGGATAATGGGGGTGATATTTTATTTGTTTTATTATTTTTTATTTTACATTTGTTGACCGGGATAGTCCGACTGGATGCAAGTCCATTTTCAGCGGAGGCTCGGGGAGAAATGCTCCAGGTAAACAGAAAAGTACAGTTTTGTACCTACCATAAATGTAGATGTTCCGAGTGTTCACACTGCTGCAGTCATTACACTTGGGTTATCCTGCCATCAGGCGGTCCCGCAGTCGGCTAGAGTTCCAAAGTCTTGGTCCGGCGTCGGTTGCTGTCGCTTCTTCCCTGACGTCAGTGCACCAGGGGTATATAAGATGCATCCAACGCCATTTTCTTCAGTTTTTCTTGCCCCAGATGTCAGGTGCCCCGAAGTAGGTAGGCAATACATATTGCTAACAAAAAATATACATATAAGATAAAAGCAATACCTTCAGTTACAAGCAAATACACCGCAAAGGTTGTATAGGATAGAAAGGTATACACAAGTCCAGCTAGTTCAGAGGGGAAGGAGGGAAGGTAACCTGGACTGCAGCAGTGTGAACACTCGAACATCTACATTTATGGTAGGTGCAAAACTGTACTATGTTCATCGTGTTACATTGCTGCAGTCATTACACTTGGGTAGAATCCCAAAGCTAAGGTTGGGTGGCTGGTCTATAAAGAGTTAGGATTGGCTATGAGGCCCTGCAGAACTGCAGTGGCAAATCCTGCTCTGTATTTAGAGTAAAGAGGCAGGTGGTAATGCTTAGTAAAGGTGTGCACTGAACTCCAAGTTGCAGCCTCCAAAATTTCCTTGGTAGGTACTCTGAGGAAGGCTGTTGCCCTGGTGAAATGTGGCCTAATGTTATTTGGGACTGATTTTCCATGCTGTGTGTAGCAGTAACAAATACAGTGTCCTATCCATTTGGATATAGTCTGCTTTGAGATAGCCTTGCCCTGTGATCCTGCAGCATATGCTACAAACAGTTGCTCAGTTTTCCTGAAAGCTTTTGTTTTGTCCAAGTAGAAGCGTAGCTGCCTGTGTATGTCCAAAGAATGCAGTAGTTTCTCCCCTTTATTCTGGGGATTTGGATAAAAAGTTGGCAAATAGATGGTTTGGTTAATAGCCACACTAGATACCACCTTTGGCATAAAGGTAGGGTTTGTCCTTAAAGAAACCCTGTCCTGATGAAAAATTATGAAAGTTCCACCATTAATGCCTGTAGCTCTGAGACTCTTCGTGCTGAAGTTACTGCCAGGAGCAGAGCTGTTTTCCATGATAAAAATTTAGATCGGCTGTACTGGCTGGCTCAAAAGGTGGCAGGGTCAGTTTTTCCAAAACGAAATTGAGGTCCCAAGTTGGTGTTGGTGCTGTCCGGGGTGGTCTTATGTTTTTAGCCCCTCTGAGGTACTGCTTTAGCAAGGGATGAGAGAATAAAGGAGGATCCATGTTGTAATGTGCTGAAATGGCAGAGGCATGGATCTTAATTGATGAGAAGGATAGGCCTCTGTCCAGCATCTCAGTTAAGTATTGTAAAATCTGAGGAATGTTTCGAACAAGAGGGTCAAGGCTTTGAGCCTGGTTCCAGCCGCAGAATCTCTTCCATTTTTCTGAGTAAGCTTTCCTGGTGCTAGGCCTCCTAGCCTCCAAAATGACATCCATAACAGCTTTAGAGAGAGGTGTTGCCTGTTTGACTAATGAATCTGCCATGCAGCCAGGTTTAGGGTTTTGAGCTGACCGTGCAGGATCTGATTGTTCTGTTGAGTCAGAAGTTGTGGAATTTGAGGCAAAATCCATGGTGGGCCTTGAGCTAAGTTCCTTAAGATAGGGTACCAGTGCTGGTGTGGCCAGTCTGTAGCAATCAGGATCATCTGTGGTTTTTCTTGTCTGGCTTTTAGGAGTACCTTTGAAAGGAGAGGCAGTGGCGGGAAGGCATAAACTTTTAGGTTTTTCCAGCTGAACAAAAGAGCATCCACTTTCCATGCTTGTTTGTGATAAGTCCTTGCGCAGAATCTTTGGAGTTGGCAATTCAGTGGGGAGGCAAAAAGATCTATGTCTGGGCATCCCCATTTTTGCGTTACCATGCTGAAGATTTGTGGATTCAATTTCCATTCGTGAGGATCCATGACATTTCTGCTTAGATCGTCTGATAGAGTATTTTTCTATCCTGGCAGGAATTGTGCTTGCAGGTGAACTTGATACGTTAGAGCTGTGTTCCACAAGGTCATGGCTTGCCTGCATAGGGGATAAGAATGAGTGCCCCCTTGCTTGTTTATGTACCACATTACTGTGGTGTTGTCTGTCTTTAGTAATAATTGTCCTGGATGCAGAAGGTCCTTGAAAGCTGTTAGGGCATTTTGAACAGCCAACATCTCTTTTTGATTGATGTGAAGATGTATCTGGTCTGTGGTCCACTTGCCCTGAATGCATTTTCCTGCCATGTGTGCTCCTCAGGCATAATAAGAAGCATCTGTTGTTAGAGTCTGCCTGGCTATGGGTAGGATAAAAGGCTGACCCTTGTTTAGGTGACATGCCTGTGCCCACCATCGAAACTCCTATGGTAGGCAGGGAATCATTGGTATTACTGCTTCTAAACTGTGAGAGTGTTGAGTCCAAACACTTTTTAGGTACCATTGTAATTTCCTCATATGCAGTCTGGCATATGGTATTAGTAGTATGCAGGATGCCATGAATCCCAGGGCCTGCAGAATTTTTCTTGCAGGGAGATGGGACTTTTTTGCCAGTAATTGAAAATATTGAGTTAGTTGAACTTGTTTGTCTGGCGTGAGGTAAGCCATCTGGACCATTGTATTTAAGCTGGCACCCAGGAATATAATCTGTTGTGAGGGCACTAGTTTTGACTTCTTTTCGTTTACTGTGTACCCTAGAGAAATTAGCAACCTTTTTACAAACGCCAGATACTGTAGAAGAATGTCCTTTGTCTCTGCTTGAATGAGGCAGTCGTTCAGGTATGGATATATTTGAATTCCTTTTTGTCTACAAAATGCCATTACTGGTGTCAGGCATTTTGTGAAGACCCTGGGTGCAGTAGATAAGCCAAAGGGTAGTGCAGACAATTGGTAGTGCATTGTACCAACTTTGAATCTGAGGTATCTTCTGCAATTTTGTCTGATAGGAACATGCAGGTATGCCTCTTTGAGGTCCAGAGTAACAAGCCAAGCCTTCTTGCCCAGCATGGGTAGAAGCTGCTGTAATGTCAGCATTTTGAATTTTGGAATATCCAGGTAAGTATTTAGAATTGAAAGGTCTAGTATGGGCCTCCAGGCCTTGTCCTTTCTGGGGACCAGGAAGAGTCTTGAGTAAAATCCTTGTTCCTGTTGTGGTACTTTTTGAATAGCTCTCATGTCCATGAGGGCTGAAATTTGTTTTTGTGCCTCTGTCCATTGATTTTGTGGCAGGTCTGGCATTCCTTTTAGCCTTGGTAATGTATGAAAGTGGAACCTGTAACCTTGAGACACAATATTCAGAACCCATTTGTCTTGGGTGATTATTTGCCAGTTTTGAGAAAAAAGTGCTAGTTTTCCCCCTAAGGGGGCTTCCAAAAGGGAAGTGCTTGGCGTACGAAGGGGAAAGTCATTGTGACTGTTTCCTGTAAGGTTGAGATTTGTCCTCACCTCCTTTTGGGGTTGAGGTGCCCCACTGTCGTTGTCTGTTTGAGCCTTGGGGTTGAGATCTGCCTCTTGGGCATCTGTATCTGCCTCTCTGTGGCCTGTCTGACACTGGAAAGGACCAATTCTTTGTTGGCCAATTTCTGCTAAATCGAGGTGGCTGTACCTGTAAGAAATCCTTGACTGTTTGCATAGATTTAGCTTTATCCTCCATTTTTTTAACACCTCTTCTGCCTTAACAGC
Organism: Protopterus annectens; assembly: GCF_019279795.1. NCBI lineage: Eukaryota > Metazoa > Chordata > Ceratodontiformes > Protopteridae > Protopterus > Protopterus annectens. Next base: position 909,472,966 of record NC_056748.1, on the reverse strand, counting down.
AAACAAGGTATCATGCTGTAAAGGAGCATCCAATAATTTTGCCTTAACATGATCAGGTAAACTCTGTTCTTTTAACCAAGCATGTCTTCGAATCACAGAACCTGTAACTGCGGCTCTACAAGAGGCCTCTAAAGAATCAAAACCACATTGCAGAGTATGTTTTCCCACCTGTTCAACTGCATGCAATAAATCCTGCATCTCTTTACAATCAGGAGCTTCTGAGCTTGCAAGCATTTTCTGTTTTAACTGAGCCATTAAATACTGTTGGTACTTAAGCATGTGAAACTGGCAATTTAAAGCTCTTACTGCTAAAGTTGCAGAAGTGTATACTTTCTTCTCCCATCTAGCCAAAGCTCTGGAATCTTTGTCAGAGGGTACTGGATTTTTTGCAATGGAAGCCTTAACCCCTTTTGGACCCTGGGAAATAGTTTCTGGATCAGCAGAAGGGTTTTTATAAAGAAAATTGTGAGAGTCAGGGACTCTATAATACCTATCTGGCTTGGCTGGTGCCGGGGGCAAGGAATCAGGAGATAAGCTGGATTCAGAGAACACATCATCCATAATATCTAGCACAGGCGGAATAGCCAGGGGCCTGTGCTGAGACAATAAAAGGAAATCCCTGAGCCTTTTCTTGGATTCTGAGTAATCCTGACTTTCCCAATGGAAATGCTCCCTCATGGTATGTAAAGTTTCCCCAAAAGAATAATCCTCAGGAGGAGAGGCTGAAGGGATAGATCCTTCAGCATCAGAGTCGTCATAGGGGGGTAGAGAGTATCCCTGGTCTGACGAGGAATGTGAGGGAAATGGAAACCTGATAAGAGGAATCATAGTCTGTATCCTGCCTAGGCCTTTTCTCAGGAGGAGGAATGGGAACCCCTGATTAGAGTAATGAGGTCTTCGGCCAATTTAAGCATCTGTTTCTTAGGCATGGAGGACTGTCCAGGAGAATGATGTACTTGTTTCTTTGTCTTTAATAGTACTTTTGTCTTGGCTGTTGTTTTAATGGTAAGTTGTGAAGGTCTGAAAACACCCTCAGAAGCCAAAGCCTGCTCAGCAGCTCCAGACCCATCTGAGGGATTAGTTTCTGTAGGCCCAATACCTTGAGTTTCCAGAGGCCTAGTTGTCTCCACGTGGGAGTTGGAGGCGGCCTGTGGCTCTGAGGTAGCGGGTGTCAGGGGCTGCGAAAGCACCTCACTGAGAACCAGCGACTGGCCTAGAAGAGGTTTTGTCGTCGGTTTTGGACCTCGGATGCCTGTCTTTATCTTTGTCTTTGTGTTTTTTCAGTATTGCGGTCGTCGGTTGATCCGACGGCATAGTATAATTGAACCTTTGGCCAAAGTAGTGCAAAGCAAAATCAAAACGTCTTTTTATAGTGCGTTTGTCAAATCTAGCACAAAGCCGACAACTAGTGACATCATGATCAGGGCCTAGGCATGGAATACAGTAAGAGTGGAAGTCCTTATGAGGTATTTGCTTCCCACAAGAAATACAATTATTAACTTTTTCTGACATCGGTCTGAGGCAAGAAAAAAGTTTCCCCAACGGGGTACTTAGCTTTATTGAAGACTTCGGATCTGGAATTCGACTTCGGAAATCTCAGGAGTCGGCCGAACGGCACTTGCGAACTGCTTCTGCTTCGGGCACCGCGCGGCAAGAAAGACTGAAGAAAATGGCATCGGATGCATCTTATATACCCCTGGCGCACTGACGTCAGGGAAGAAGCGACAGCAACCGACACCGGACCAAGACTTTGGAACTCTGGCTGACTGCGGGACCGCCTGACGGCAGGATAACCCAAGTGTAATGACTGTAGCAGTATAACACGATGAAAATCATAAAAAACATGTTACGATTATAATTTTGACAAACAGTATATAAGCAAACAATAATAAACATGTTCCACAGGTTAAAGTTAAACCCTGGTGAAAGCCAGGGGTAAATTAAACAGTAGCTGATTAATAGATTTTTGTGTCACCAGTGAAGACAAACTGAAAATGTGCCTCTGTACAACTGAAGATTCAAAGTCAAATACACAGGAAAACACTTGCAAGTTGTAATAAATTCCAAAACTGCCAAATGGTAAGACCCAAAACAAAACTTTCTTTACTGATACAAATGCAGGCTTACTGCATGTAAACCTACCTAGCACTATAACAGTTTTATCAGAAGTGCTTTCTTCTACATAAGGTCCCTCTGCTATAAATCTACACTCTTTACAGCCTAAACACTTATAGATACCGTTAACTCTACTGTTGCTGGGTACATGTTTATGTTCTGGAATCTCTCTGAAATTCCTAGCCCTTTTATTGATATAAATGGGTTCTTCTCCCACTGCAGCCTTAACTTCTTTATTTGCTACTAAAATCCTCCAAATGTTAATTCCTTTAATAGCGCCACTGTGAAGATTAAAGGGCACAGCCGCTTGCCAATTCCTGTCCTGCTTTACCCTTTCTTCTCCTTCCCTAGTCTCTTTTCTTACTCCTTCTAATCCTAATAAATTGCTGACTATCTTACTAGGATCTCACCTATTTCTGAACCTCTGATGTAATTCTCCCACAAATCTATCTATTTTGCTGCCATCACTTGTGAGTCTTTCTGCCCTAATCAGCTGCCCCATCACTTGACGTACTTAGGGTTCATGCTGGTATAGTGAAGTAAACTGTTGCTAGCCTTATTTTTATAACTTATAACTGTACTTAATGTCTGCTGTCCTTGTTCCTTAATGATGGTTAAATCTAAATAACTAATCTTAAAAAAAAATCATATTAAAAAAACTTTTACTCTCATTCATATCTTTGGCAAAATCATTTAAACTGTCTTCTGAACCCCTCCATACAAAAAACAAATCATCAATAAATCTGTGATAACATAAAAGATTCTTATACCCTGCTATGTGGGCAAGAGATTGGTCATCAAAAAAGCCATGACTAAATTGGCATAATTGGGTGCCATCCTTGCCCCCCATAGCAAACTCCCTTGTCTGTAAAAAGAATTCAATTTCAAAACTGAAAAAAGTATAATATAAAATGTGTTCTATGCTTTCCCCTACTTCAAACTGCTGACTTTCAACCAACATATAACCTACCCATTCCAAACCTTTTTCATGAGGGATGCAGATGTACAAGGATTGCACATCTATTGTAACTAATATATCACCTTTATCTATCTCCAAATTGTTTATTTTATCCAAAAAGTGCTTTGAATCTCTAATAAATGACTTAGTTCCTTGTACCAACCTTAAAAGGGCCTGTCAACAAATTTAGATAGGGGCTCTAACTTGGATGCCATGGGCTGCAACTACTGGTCTATATGGTGGATTCTGCTCATTTTTATACACTTTGGGTATTCACCCAACCTTGGGTTTATTTACCTAATAAATTCAAACAAAATCTCTGAAATAACCCCTTTGTCCAATTTGTCCACCAACCATGCATCAATATATTTGTATGCTTTGTTTATTTCTCACTTTGACACATTTTTATATGAATGCACATCCTTTAACAGCTCATATACACCACTGAAATAACTGTATATACTACCACCATGGACCCTTTATCTGCCCTCATAATTCTAATGGAATAATCACTTTTTAAAGCTTCAAAACTTTCTCTCTGTTTCTTAAACTGTAATACTTTCCTTTACTTTTTTGTTTTAACAAACTTCTAATTTCTACTTCACAAATGTCTTCAAAACCTTTAATAGTAACATAAAGCAGTGGGTTAAACACACTTGGTACTTTAAAGTCACTCTCTACATATTCCTGTTCTTTTCCAAATAACAGTTTTAAATTTAACTTGCATGTCAAATCTTTCAGGTCTACAATCGTTTTAACTATATCAGGCCTCCCCAATGGAATAAATGACAGACCTTTATTTAAAACTTTTTCTTCATGTATTGTCAACTGTCTGTTTGACAAATTACATATTTTAAAAGTCTTAGGCATTACCTGGCTTGCCTGTTCAACTGCCGGTTGTTCCCTCTCTGGAAAAGTGGATAAATCCCTGCCTGGTTCGATGTTTCCACCACCATTGACCAGGTTCTGTCTGCTGGACTGTTCCTGTCTCTCCGCTCTGGTGTGGGTCTTGTATGTATGCTGGCTTCTCCCTGCGGTTGAGTCTGCTTGAATCTCCGCTCTTCTAGTCTTTTGGAGCATCTGAGAGGTAAAAAATGACCATTTCCCTGTTGCTGTGGTTGATTGATATCTTGAACTTCACTATCATTTAATGCTTGCCCCACAGACTGTTCAACGGTTACTTGCGTTGAGGTATTTCCCCTGAATCTCTCTTCCACTTCCTGTCTAGGATTTAAGGTCGTACTGCCAGCATTCTCATTATATGCTATGCAAGCTCTATTGATTTTCTTCTCTTTTTTAACTCTTAAAAAGGAACTCAATTTTTCTACCTTTTCTTGCATATTGTTCATGAAATCCTGAATTTCTTGAACTGTAGCTGCCAAGGTTAATTTGTCCAGTAAACCTTCTATCCATTTGCCCACTTTCTTTTCTTCTTCTTCCTGATGTTCCTTAAGAAGCCCCACTAATGTTAAGCCAGTTTCTTCACATAGTTGGTTCCATTTATTTGAAAATGCTGAACCAAATATGCCACTTGGTTTATTGTTGACATTTAAGCCCTTCAGCACTCTCTGCACTTTCAGACAAAACTTGAAATAGGCAATATCCCACTGTAAGCGTTTATGCTTATTCAGTGACAATTCCAAGCCTTTAAACAGCCAGTCTTTATTTAAGTAAACCCTTGGCATGCCATCTGGAATCGAAAAGACATCTGCCTCTTCAACTGGGCTGATAACTGGTGCGGTCATAATGTTTTTGACCGCTTCTCTCCATCTATTGCTGTTTCCATTATTGTCTAGTTTGTAAGGCAATTCAATTTCTTCTTGCCAAGTCTGGCGTATCCATAGGATAAGGATGTATCGTAAGATCTAATGTCTCTTCCCCCTCTTCCTCTCCATTGGCAGCAGGGTGAAGCATGTTTCAGTAAAAATGTAGCACCAGTGAAGACAAACTGAAAATGTGCCTCTGTACAAGTGAAGAGATTCTAGAAAATAAAAATGTACCCAGCAACAGTAGAGTTAAGGGTATGTATAAGTGTTTAGACTGTAAAGGGTGTAGATTTATAGCAGAGGAACCTTATGTAGAAGTAAGCACTTATGATAAAACTATTATAGTGCCAGGTAGGTTTACATGCAGTAAGCCTGCATTTGTGTCAGTAAAGAAGGTTTTGTTTTGGGTCTTACCATTTGGCAGTTTTGGAATTTATTACAACTTGCAAGTGTTTTCCTGTGTATTTGATTAATAGATTTTACATAATCTAGAAGAGAGTTAGCCAGGCTTGATACAGTGACATTGCCAATTTAGTGCCAGATGTTGTTTAAGTCTAGTTTTAAACTGACCTAGGGAGGACAGTAAAGTAATGTCAGCTGGAAGTGAATTCCAGGACCTGCCTACAGAGTTTAAAAGAGAGCGTCAGCAGCTGCATTGTTAATTTTGCTTGTCTGAATTAGTAAGTCTGTTAGAGGATCTAAGCAGTCGCGGATTGTGTTAGGGGCTGAAAAGATTTTTAAGTGCAGGCGTATTATCCGGATTATAAAGGATTTTATAAGTCATGATCAGTTGGTTATAATGAATTAGACTGGGTAGTTCAAGCCACCCAAGCTGGTTAAGATTGATGCAATGATGTGTCCTAAAAGGCAGCCAAGTGGCAAACCTGCCGATGTGGTTATAGCAGGTTGAGAGTTTAAGTACAGTCTTGTTTATATTATAGAGTATAGGGGATGCGTACAGAAGTGTTGAGAGAAGGTGAGAGCGAGCTATGGCAATTTTAGCTGGAGGGGTTAGGAAGGCTTTTATTCTGTAAAGTGACCCTAGTTTTTTATTGATGGTTCTGATCGAATGGTTTACATGTAGGTTGAATTTTAGATTGTTATCTATAATGACACCTAGTAGTTTTGTAGAGGGGTCAGTGTAGATTAATGTGCCATAGGTTCATAGATTAGTACTAGGCTAACTGCCCTTGCGAGCCATTTTAAGCTTAGCCAGTTATCCCTTAGGAGACTCGAACCCTGCACCTTGTGTTTGTAAGGCAAACACCTTAACCATTTGGCCACCCTCCCAACCCATCATTTGCATTTATGGGAAAGGTAAAAGCAGGAGACCTTTGTGTTGGTGAGAATACCAGCATTTTAGTTTTTTGGGGGGATTTAGTATCAAATGACATTCAGAAATCCAGTTTTCTATAGTGTTAAAGGTGGAATGGGTAGCAGACCATAAGTCTGTTGGAGATGTGGTGGAGCAGATCAGGGTGGAGTCATCAGCATATTGGATACAGCTGACTTTTGGGATGACAGTATACAGGTCGTTAATGAAGATGGAAAACAGCAGGGGCTCTAGTATAGAGCCTTGTGGTACTCCAAGGGTGTTGGGTAGTAGGTTAGAGGAGTCTGTTCTGCCAAAGAACAGCCTGCTGTCTCCCATTCAGGTAGGATGTAAACCACTGAAGAGCCTTAGTATCTTGACAGAATGTTTGCAGGGTGTGTATTAGAAGATGGTGGTCAACCATGTCGAATGCCTTGGAAAGATCCAAGAAGAGGGCGGAGGATATGTGATTGTTGTTGCGATTATGGTTTATGGTGTTAGTGAAAGCTAGTAGGGCTGAAGTAGTGTTGTGGTGTGGACGGAAGCCGTGCTGGGTATCTGCCAAGAGGTGATTCTGGATTAGGTGGTGCATGAGTTGTCATGAATACATTTTTCCATAATCATTGCAAGTGGAGAGAGTATGGCTATTGGTCTATAATTGGAGAATTCAGTAGAGCTGCCTCCTTTATGAAGTGGGATTACATAGGATATTTTCCAGATGATGGTAATTCTAGCTTATGTTATGGTTTGAATAATTAGTATTGATACTGGGTAGGCAACAGCATCAGCTGATTTTTGATGGTACTCAGTGGGGAGTTGATCAGCAGAGTGTGTGGTGGGTTTTAATTTTCTGATCAAGGTACAGATAAGTGACGTGGCCACTGGTTGGAAGCTGAATGAGGGTAAGTTTCTAGGGGTGGTACTTTCAGGAGAAGGGGAGCTAGGAGGCAGTTGGCTGCAGTTTTTGCTTTTGTTCTCTTTGAATGGTTGCAATATTAGGAAAGGAATAATCATGAAGAGGAGAATGAAGAACTTTCAATTGTCAGCAGGTTAGCAATCAAGGAAGACTGAAGGAAAGATTATATACTTTAAAGACCTCCAGATGAATCCGAATGGGAGAACAATCAAGTGAAAAAATAGGAGGAGGCTCAGATGGTTTTTAATTTGCCAGAAATTGAAGGAAACTCACTTCTAGGATAAGGAGTAAAAATGAGGTAAAATATCAGGATGTGCATAACAAAAAACTCAGTATGCCTCCCAGAGACAAAGGGGGTGAGAAGTAAAACAAACATTATCACGGGCCTAGAGAAGGCAGTTAATGATAAAACAGGAAATATACGACTGACTCAGGGAATGAATGGATTAGAGAACTACTGAAAGTCATTAAAAGGAGGCATAGGGAATAGAACAGAGGGAGGAAAAAAGTCCAAAAGGGGAAGGAACACAGTTGTACTCAATGGTGCTGTAAATGAGGCACTTAAAAAAGTGAAAAAAAACAATGGAAAAGGAAGATGAAATTATCCAGGCTTGGGAGGGGTTGCATGAAAACAAAGTGGTAAGACAAGACAAGGCCAAGATGACAGCATGCCTACATAGAGGAGTTCAACAAGGGAAAATATGTTTAAGTATGTGGAGTAAATAAACACCAGGAATTAATATACAAGCTACAAAATGAGACTAAGCGTAGGAATAAAAGGGAGCAGGCAGAGACTGTAGATCAACCCTATGCATTTGTCTCCTTTATGGTGGAGGGTACAGAATATTTACATGGAAAGGGGAGAGAGGCAAAAGCTAATGGAGAGAGAGGGGCAGACATGGTAACAGACTACAGCAACATGAAGAAGCTCCTGGCATTAACAGAGTGCAAAACTTGGGGACCTGATGAGTAACCCATGGGGATTCTCAAAAGTGTCAGAATGGAACTATTCAATGTATCCCCAGATGAAGGGAAGGCACACAAAAACTGGAAGTACCCCGCAGTTGTTCCACTTCAAAAGGAAGGAGCTAAAAGCAGCCAAAGAAACTATACACCAATGAATTTGGCTTCAGCAGCAGAGAAAATAATGCTGAGAGTACACAGAATACAACTTGACATTTTTTGGGAGGAAAAGCATCTCCAGAATGCCAAACTGTATGAGTTCACTGCCAGCAGATCCTGCCAGATGAAGCTCGTACATTTTTTAACGGACCCCCATGTCCCTCTACCTTTCCTTTCGTGCAACTGGTCCATTTCTTCCATTGGGGATGAGGGTGAGGCATTCCTGGGCTAGGTGAGCACCCTACAACCTACTTACTCATGCAGTGGACCTGGATCAGCTCATTTGTTTTTCCTCTAGTGACAGTCATGTGATCGGGAGTGGGCCAGGTTCAGGTCCAGTGGACTGACCTACCCACTCCTGTAAACTAGTTTCTGTAGTTACTCCTTTCAACTCCACATATTGCTGCCTGCTTGGTGGCAGTGCACACTACAAGCAACATTTACTCGACAGGCATGTACCCGCAGATGCAACACAATGTACTTCCATACCTCTCAACCTGGAAGCATCAAAAATATGGAAAAGGCCCATGAAAAATAGGTACAAATCTGTATGCTGTTTAACATAAAATTTGCTTACATAATTATGTAACCCCACCCACTCCAGTGGAATTGTGGGATACCAACTTTCAAACACAAACTGAAGAACAGAGAGCCAAAATATGGCACCAGAGTCCCCCTGCAGCCATTCCAATGTCCCGTTACCTGGCTATTTCACCCCATTTACCATAAACACTGTGTGCATACTGCTTTACTTCTACAATGATTATTTGGATTTTATTTTTACATTTTACAGCCCAATGCACAAACACTAATAGACATCTGCTAAACAAAGCAACACTGTCTCACACTGAAAATAGACTTGGCATTAAAACTTCTTTGCCCTTGAAGCTCACATTCATTAAAACAGCATTGAAACCCACACCACATCCAAAGAAAATGCATCTGACCAGTGGTGGATAAAGATTTCCTTTGGGCTGTTTTCAAATCATTTGCCCCTTGCACACAAAACAAGAAACATACATGTGTTCTTTGATACACCTTCCTGACTTTATTTACATTATATTCCTTGTATAATACAGCACATGTGTTAGAGCGCATTTTAAATTTATTGTTTGAACATTTTTCCTGTAGGCAATGAAACAAAATGCATGAACCAATAATGACAAAACTGCCCAATTCAGAACATTTCCATCATAAAAGTCTACTTCCACACACACACACACAATATATATATATATATATATATATATATATATCTATATATATATATATATATATATATATAAATAGAATGAGACTAGTGTAAGCCATAGGCATCTTTTACACCTTCTTGCACTTATTTTCTATTTAAATTTTTTTTGGGGGGGGGTAAAAGGCCAAAGACAGATTTTAAACATTGCTTGTATAATTTCGGAAAGTTGCTAGAATAAAATGTGTTACCACCATGCTTTTCACTGGCAAGTCTTGAACCCAGGACCCTGTGCACTACAGTCAGAGCAACATACCACTATGCCAAATCAACAGTTTGTTTCTTGAAATTTAGGAAGACAGAAACTTAAATGGCTATCATTTAGTGAATCAGTTCTCACTTCTCTCCATAGTTCTTAACCTCTTAGCACAAAAAAACTGGACAAAGCCAATAACAGGGGAATACAAAATTCAGTTCTCACTTCTCACCATAGCTCTCAACTCTTAGCACAAAAAACCTGGACAAAGCCAATAATGGGGGAATACAGTCCCAAAATAGGGACACATTTCAAATACTAATATTATAAACTTAGAAAATTGCTAAATTATATTCCTTGTATAATACAGCACACTTGTTAGACAGAGAGCATTTTAAATTTACTGTTGAACATTTTTCCAGTAGGCAATGAAACAAAATGCACGAACCAATGATGACAAAACTGCCCAATTCAGAACATTTCCATCATAAAAATCTACTTCTACACACACACACAATATATATATATATATATATATATATATATATATATACATATATATATATATATATATATATATATATATATATATATATATATATATATAAATAGAATGACAGTAGTGTAAGGCATAGGCATCTTGCACTTATTTTCAATTTAAATGTTTTTTTTTGGGGGGGGGGACAAAAGGCTAAAAACCAGGGAGACATTTTAAACATTGCTTGTATAATTTTGGAAAGTTGCTAGAATAAAATATTGTGTTACCACCATGCATTTCACTGGCAAGTCTTGAACCCAGGACCCTGTGCACTACAGTCAGGGCAACATACCACTATGCCAAAGCAGCAGTTTGCTTCCTGAAAGACAGGAAGAAGACTGAAACTTAAATGACCATCATTTAGTGAATTCAGGTCTCACTTCTCACCGTAGTTCTCAACCTCTCAGCACAAAAAACCTGGACAAAGCCAATAATGGGGGAATGCAGAATTCAGTTCTCACTTCTCACCATAGCTCTCAACTCTTAGCTCAAAAAACCTGCAGCATAATAACAGACACACATTACAGCTTTGGAAAGCAGCATAATAATGGACACACACTACAGCTTTGTAAAATAAACATCCAACCAATCAAGGAAAAATCTTAACAGAATGAGGGACAAAGCCAGAAATAGTCTGGGACAATCAGGGACCTTTTTAAAGTATGAGTGATATTAACCTGAGACAGTGACAGATTTTCTGAAGTAAAAGAAGTGTATGACTAATTACTGTTATTATTTATTAAGTGTAATTCACCTTTTCTCGAATAGTCATCAGCTTTAGGATGTATCAAAAGGGACAGAGTTAAAATTCGAGTCTAAATCAGGATTCCCTGAAAATCAGGGACAGTTTAAAGGTATGGTTGAGTAAACGATAGGAGGGTGATAGCATCGACAGAATGAAGGCTGGGTGCACAATAAAAACTTCTGGAGAGGAGTTGCTTTTTTGGTGTGTGTGTGTGGGGGGGGCACAAGTTTTTACCTTTGCTCTTCTTAGTGATTACCCACAACGTACTCGATGAGATGTCATACCCTGGTTTTCATTCACACCAAAGTTACCATTGCTGCGCTAGCCTGTTCTGACGGCTCCATTGTTTACATGGGTTACTAGGCAACTGATAATAGCATGCTCTTCTGCGGCCATTACATTTGTAGAGAAGAATACAAAGTATGTTGTGGGAAATGTAGTCCTTAGAGAATCATACCGTCTATCGTACTACAACAGCTAGTAAGGGTGCAACAAGGTGTCAGGAACAACCATGCATTTAACAAGGTCAATGTATGTACAAATACGTACACACAAATAGTTACAAACATTTACAGATACAGCTGAGAACGTGTGATTCTGTATATTTTTAGAGAACACATCTCTGCAGAACAGATCAAGTTCATATCAAAACTACATATTCCGGAACATAAGTATGAAACTGCAGTGTCTGGCTGCTCTGGCATTACTGACTCACTGACTGTAATTCTCAACGATTTTCCGGGAAGTCAAACATGTTATGAGGGAGTGGGACAGTGCATAAAGTTGAGGCAAAATCAAGGACAGCCTGGTGAAAGAGTAACTGTCTCATAACACAGTATTACAAATGCCCGGGCCATCATGTATCTTCTTGAACTTCCTTGTTATAGCGTTTTTTTTGGTTTTTTTTGTCGAAGATGGAGTACAAGAGAAGCTACGTTTCAGCAGTCATGCTACCAAAGTCTGCCAGTCTAGCAGTCCTAAGTGACAGCCTTAACTTGTTTAACGGGTTTTGAACTTTGCTGTACTCTGCAAAATGCATGACCCGATATTAATACGGCATGGATTCAGCATCGGCAGCAACTGCAGCTCTAAAGCATTTTTACACATTTAGGCACGGCAGCAGCTCCTTACACTTCTAATACTGCAACGGCAGCAACATTATCAAACCTAACTTACTTGCTTCAAAAAATGTCACAATTGGAAGTAAGCAACCCAATTTTTGGATTTCTTAACTTACTTGCATTGGGGAAGGAAGCGCTGCACTTCTAATATGTTACGGCAACATTACGAGCCACGTTGCTGGTTGCTGTACTGTACATAAAATAAACAGAAACACACCCCTCTCCAGCCATAATCCAAATTCCGACAGGCTGGTAAGTCTGCTCATGAGGCTGATGTCACTGTGTGTGTCTATGCACGTGATGACGTCAGCAAAATCTGAACAACCCGGGAAATTCAGAAATAAATGGGGCCACTCGGAAATTCATGGTACCCCATGATTTTGACCCCAAAAATGGTAAATACCGAGGAATTTGGTATGGTTGAGAGGTATGTGTACTTCTGTAGGTGTTGCCCAAGGAGCAAGCCAGGACTGCTCCCTAAACCCCTCCCAGGATGGGCAAGCTGATGACAAACACTCACTCAAATCCACCTGGCCCAACCTCTACAGCACACTTGACCACATAATTGAACACAGACTGTCTGGGTCGTAGCCAGGGCTTCAACCCTAGTCAAAAGGCCAGGCATGAAGCTTATAATTTTTTTTTGCATGTAAATAAGTAGAAGTCTTCTGATGCCACAGGCAAACAGAGGGGAAGAGGTGCCTAATAAAATGATTATAAGGACAAGAAGCTGGGTAGAGAAAATACAGAACTAACAGTGAGGCATGTACTGTTTAAGAAGACAAACCATGTGTAGTGGTATGCAACTGAGACTTTTGTTCTTAAAATGCATTTATATACCTTTTATTTGTTAAATGTGGTAGACTCCTATCTTCATAGGACCATTGTAAGGTTTAGCCCTGGACAATTTGGAATACAATGTATGTTTATAATGTATTCAGATTGCACTCACATTACACTGTACAGAAAACAGACAGACACCAAGTAGTGAGTTTAAAGTCATTTTTACAGTAAACGGCTGACAAAAATGTAGTTACTAAATAAATAGTATAAAGTTGTTAGTACATGGATATATACATAACATACAAAAATCAAAAATGCAAGAAAACTAGGAGGGAATAAAAAATGTATAAATAAATGGTGGGATTGAAGGTAGAAGTTGAGAGAATTGGTGGAACGAAGTGGGGTGGGATCACACTGGACTAGAGGAGAGAGTGGAGAGGGAAAGAAGTTGTGGAAATGTGGGGAAACAGTTGGAATGAAGGTAGTTAAATTCCTACGTATATGATTTATGAAATTTTAATACATGTAGGTGTGCAGTGAGTAATAGACTCTAGTCTTAAATTATTCTTTGTGGTAGGAAAAGCATTTCTATGTTACTTCCTGAAAAAGGAATTTTTTGAGCTAGTGCCTGAACCTGTGGAAGGAGAAGCCACAATACATTTGTAGGAAGTAACTCCCATGTGTGTTAGTCCATTACTGAAAAGCTGTGGTCTGTTGTGTGGCGTTTATTCTGATGGGTTGGACAACGAGACGTGGGTATATGTACAGTTTTTTTTTTTTTTTGAGAGTTGGTTAAAACAGTTAATGTTTCTATATGTATTAGTTTGTGGGTAAGGGATACAAAAAGTAGGGTGCAGCTTTCCTTTACTGGGAGCCAGTGTGTCTTTGATAAAACTGAGTAGTGTTATTCTCCATGCTGGGCAAGCATAAGAATAATTTGTGACTTAACAATGGGCAAAGAGAACAAAAGTAACATCCTCAAGAGCAAAAGCAACACAGAAAGGCAAAACAGCATAAAAGGGAGACAGTTCAACCACAAACTTAAAAAAAGCTAACAGCAAGAGCTGGACAGAAGGCAGCTAGGATTCTATGATGACAAAGTTCTGCATCTAGGAATTAACAGCCCAAGTGCTGTTTATAAACGCAGGTGGTATAGCTTAAAAGAACAAAGCAAGAAAGACTGAGGGGAAAATAATCCAAGCCAGAATGCATCACAAGAAGGACAGCAAAATAAAAAGCAGACATCAAGGCCAAATGCATGCTGTGCTAAATCTCTTGCAGCAAATAATCCTGTGATAAGCACGCTAAATTTCAGAAGAAAATAAGGAATTACCTTGATAATATGCAAGAGTTTAGAAAGACTGATGTTAAGCAACTGTTTTTTGATAACTTCACAGCACAAAATCTTTTAGCACAACGACTCAGGCAACAGAAAGTAAAAAGGGTTGTCACCAAACATAGGGAGCCTATAACAAGGAAGATAACAAGAGATCCTGTAGAGGTACTATAAATATTTTGGAAATTCTATAAAATTCTGTATAAAGCAGAGAAATATAGAAATCAAGAAAAGATGCAAATGGAAATGTTTATGGCACAATTAAATATGCTAAGGTTAGAGGCAGATGAGGCTGGATTACTAACAGGATAGGAGAAGATGAGATAAAGATGGTGACGTATAACCATTCCATGTTGGGAAACTAGGAGGGAAAAAACTGATAAAGATCTAGAAGGTTTTGTTTAACTGTATTTTAAGAGGAGAAGAAGCACCAACATCCAGAAGAAAGTGATGGTGGCTGTAATACCTAAAGAGGGTAAATTCCCATCAGATCCAGCTTCATACAGGCCCATTTCAATCCTAGTCAACAATTGTAAAGTATTTATGTCTATAATGGTTAAAAGAATGGCAAAGGTGATGCCAAAATTGATAGATATGTATTAATGTAGTTTTGTGGAATTCGTATCACTTCACTGACACCAATTTCACTGAGACCAAATCACCTAAAGTTCATTTCACTGAAAGTTCATTTCACCTAAAACTCATTTCACTGACAAGTAGTACTCTAAGACAAGTCAAAGGTATATGTCATTTTCCCCACTGTAGTGCGATCCTGGTGTTAGTATATACAGTTAGGGGGTGTGGGGGGCACAGCTTTCCACATAATTTGGTTTTATGTTGTCTGGTTTTGTTTTACATTATTTGGTAAAACCCAACTAGGTAGGGGGCCCCACCCCCCAACTACATATACTAACAACAGGATCGCACTACAGTGGGGAAAAGGATATATACCTTTGACTTGCCTTAGAGTACTACTTGTCAGTGAAATAGGTTTTAGGTGAAATGAACTTTAGGTGATTTGGTCTCAGTGAAATGGGTGTCAGTGAAATGGTCTTTAATGAAGTGATACAAATCTGTTTTTTGGAGGGAAGGCAAACATATGACAACATTAACAGAACACTGATGATCCAGAGGGAAGCAGAATGTAAGAAAATGCCACCGTTTCTCATGGGTCTTGATGCAGAGAAAGCATTTGACAGAGTAAGCTGGGAGTTTTTGAGCAGGGCAATGGAAGCATTTGTACTTCCTGATAAAATTATAAGACTGAGTAGGAGGATATATGAGGGACTGGAGGTGAAAATTAAAGTAGGTGGGTTCCTCTCTGAAAATTTGTTTGAGCAGGGGAAGCAGGCAGGGGTCTCCTCTTTGGCCCTTTGTTATTTGCATTATATTTAGAACCGATGGCAAAGAAAATAAGGGACTCAGAAATTCAAGGATAGAATTGGTAGGGAAGTCGAGAAAAGCTGGCTGTATTTGCAGACGGTATTTTTCTATGCCTGATAAAACCAAAAAAGTACATTTCAGTGTTGTGGAACATTCTGAGACAGTTTCAAATCTTTTCAGGACACAAAATTAGTGTAGAACAGAGCGTGTGTTGTACCCTTAAGAAGCATTTCCAGATTTAAGCATGTGCATATAAATAGTGAGCATGTGCAGGCAGCAGTGCCATTTTGAGAGTGCAGCCAGAGTGTTAACATGTATGAGTGTGGTAGTTAGTCTGTTTATAGGTTTAAATTGCAAAGCCTCATTCCTGATGTGTTTGTGTGCAATAAAGCTGCTTGAACTGAATCCACATCCGTCCGTCTGTTCTATCCTGACCAGACAAGTGACATGGTGTCAGAACCGGGATTGAGAGTACAACTTCTTCAAGCCATAAGGTGCAGAGTTGAAGGTGAAGGCAGATTGAGCTGGTTGAGTGAAACAGACTTCAAATAATCAAAAAAGGGCCGGAAATAAACTGAAGGTAACCAAAACCTGCACAAATTATTTATCTTGTAAAGAAAATGAAATGGAGCATTTGTAAGGCACAAAAACGCATTATTAATTAAATGAGTAGCACAAAACATACTACTAATTAAAGGAAATGTTTGAAATCATGGTGTTTGATAAAACTAGCAAAGATTTTCATATGGTGCTCAGAATTACCTTTGGTTTGCATAACAAGCATGTTTAAAGTAAAAAGAGCACAAGAAAAGTATAAAGAGTATAACAAGAGATTAAATGGGCATAATGAGTACAATAAAAGGGCAAAATAAGCTTAAAGAGCAAGGCGGCTCCATTTTTTTTTAGTAAAAGACCATGTTTTGGGCATAAACTATTATTTCACATTAACCAAAGTCATTCAAAGGATACCTAGAGTTGCTTGAAGTATCTCAGTGTGTGCAAAGTGTTTGCAGAGTGTGTGCTTTATTATGGTGCAATTATTTCAAATAGTTTGCTGTGTGAAAAGTACAGTTATACTGCAAAGTGCAGTCAAAGTATAGCCATTTTGAAAAGTTTCTTGTGCTGTGTACATTTATTCGCAGAGTGCTGCCATTTCAGAGTGTTTCTTACACTTTACAGTTACTTTGCAAAGTGCAGCCATTTTGTAAAGTTACTGTGCTGTATACAGTTTATTTGTAAGGTGCATTCATTTTGAAGTGTTTCTTTCTCCGAGCTTCTTCTGTTGTGTATAGTTTATTCACAAAGTACTGTCATGTCAAAGTATTTCTTACACTGATAAGGAGTGATTTCACAAAGTACAGTGATTTCAAAGTGTTCTTGTGTTACAGAGACTTATTTGGCAAAGTGCAGTTATTTCAAAGAGTGTTGTACTATTACTGGCCATAATTACAAGGCATAAAATTCTGGCATATATTTGTGTATGTGTATGTTCATATATAATTCCAAGCACCTTCACTATTGTGTTGATATGGCACAGGCATTTTGCAGACCCAGTCCACTTGTGTTTGATCATAATACAGCAAAATATTGGAGAGTATTTGAGTAGGAATATATTTTGATACAATATTCAACTGGAACCAACAGAAAGAATATAATCCAGGCAAAGTCCAATCACAGCTCTCGTTTTATTGTATAAAACCAGCAAATGTTAAGCGCTTTCATCCAGGTACATCTGGACTTCATCAGAACAACATAACAGTGCTCTCACTTACATTTTATACATAAAGTTCCCGCCTAAAACCCCAATTATAACATCAATTATTCAATTAAAATAGAGATGTATGAATTTAAAAAGCACTGGGTCAGAGTGCTTAAAGATACACATTCCACGTTTGGTTAAAAGATTTCATCATAAGGTTAAAAAACCTTCATTTTTGCTTGAACTTCTCCTTTTCTTATATAAGTTAATTTCCTAATGAAATTTCATACTAGGATGAAGAATAATGACTTACTCAAAATCTAGCAACATAATTATAAACAACTATCTCAAACATTCATGGTTGCATTGACTGGTAAGCTAATATAGTACAAAGAATTATACCTTACATTTTTACAGTTGTTTTTTCCAATAATTAATATTGATTTAAACATATTGAATAGATGTGATATGAAGTTAATATAATACATACCCTACCCAGGTCATGTATACGTGTATATATTCTTGAAGATACCTCACTAATAATGATGTAGAAATATAACAATACATATAGCTTTACCCTTATGTCTTAAGTTGTACAATAGTTATTGCCTACTGTCTTAACAAAGGCTTTGTAGGTATTACTTCATTAAGTCCTGGTGGTACCGCAGCATTGAGTCTAATCTGCCACCTAACTTCTTTGTCACTCACTAGTGCCTTTATATTTCCCCCTCGTGGATTTGGTCTCACTATTTCCAGTATTGCAAACTTGAACCCTGTGCAGTTGGTATTGTTCATTACATGCCTTGACAAAGCATTGTTAGGATCTTGCTTTTTTATGCAATATAAATGATCATATATTCTGTTTTTCAGATGTCGATCAGTTTTCCCTACATAGTAATTCATGCAGGTATTGCACAGGGCTAAATATATGACATGCTGACTCAAGCAGTTGCCATTACCAAACCTGATTTTAGTTTTGACATTATTGTTGAGTGAGATTGAGTCCTTTTCAAAAATAAAACTACAGTAATTGCAATTATCACATTTTTTAGTGCCAATCTTCTCGTACTTGGTACTATTATTGAAGTTGTAATTAAGTTCTAAAATTCTCTTTATATTATTTCCTGTTTTATATACAAAGCTAGGAAAACTAGGTATTTTATCTTTTATACTACTGTCACTTAAGATGTTCCAATTGGAATTAATTATACCCTTGATCTCATTACTGCATGCTCCATATTTCAAAATACAGGCTTTTTGGTGTCTCTTTACACTATTTTCCTTTTTACCATTTCCATTGTGGCATTGCAGTCCTTTTTTGTTGTCAAGTCCTATTCCCAGTAAGGGTGGATATTTCTGACCCCATTCTTTAGCCACATATGTTATAATATCTGTTACCATGTCCCTAGGATATCCCTTTTCTATAAATGCTCTACTAATAAAATTAAGTTTGGATAGCATATCCTCCTTTGTTGTTGTCATTCTCGCTGCTCTAATGCACTGTCCTTTTATTATACCTCTTTTGGTGTTATATGAGTGGGCATTGTCATAGTGTAGATATC
Organism: Protopterus annectens; assembly: GCF_019279795.1. NCBI lineage: Eukaryota > Metazoa > Chordata > Ceratodontiformes > Protopteridae > Protopterus > Protopterus annectens. Next base: position 909,454,165 of record NC_056748.1, on the reverse strand, counting down.
CATTACTATATGTTTCTTTCCTGTATATTTGTGACTGGAAAGATGTATCGTCATTAAAAATATACGTGTCTAGGTAATTAATTCCCTCTTTGTCCATTTTATATGTGAATCTTAAATATCCTGTAGTTTGATTTATATACCTCAGGAAGTCAGACAATTCGTCCTTGCTGCCTTTCCATAGGATGAAGATATCGTCCAGAAATCGGACATAAGTTGTTATATATTTCATCCAACTAGAATGCAGTACAAATTCCTCTTCCCAGTCTAATAGGACTAGGTTGGCATATATGGGAGCGCATGATGCTCCCATAGCCACTCCTGTTACCTGTCTGAAGTATTCTCCTTCATAATAAATATAGTTGAAATCCAACACTAGTTCCATAAATGCTGTGAGCAGAGAAATCTCATCAGTGGAAAATCCACTGTGTTTGTGGAGACTACACATAAATCTTTCTAAACCATCCAGTTTGGGAATGCATGAAAACAAATCTTGAATATCAATGGTAACAAACAGCAGCTCTGGGTGCCACAATTCTTGTGTGAATAACCCCAAGAATTCCCATGAATCTTTGATTATATGCTTGATGGAGGTATATATATATATGTTTTAATTTATAATCTATATACTTTCCAAAAGGGAATACTTTGCTATCACTTCCCGAAATTATAGGTCTAAAGGGAGGGTCAGACAGGTTCTTATGGATCTTAGGGATCCCTTTAATTGTTGCCAGTATGGGAAAATCCACCTTTAGGTATTTATACAAGTCTTCGTCTATTCTGTTATCAAGTAAGAATTCTTCCAAATATGAATCAATTCGTCTATATGAAATGTTCACTTCATTTAACGATGATACTTCATATTGATCAGTATTGTTAAGTATTTCAAATATTTTGGTGTTATATTTGGAATATATTTTCATACAAGCATCTTTTTCTGACAAAGATGCACATATAAGGGCATTTATTTTGCTTAACTTAGCTGGGTCAGAGGGCACTGAAAGAGAGGGTTCATTTGTGTATGTTTCAGCAGTATATACAGGAGAGGGGGAAAACTGCCATATTGTCGGGCCAGCTGAATCAAGAGAGGATTCTGAATGCTTGAAACGTAAATTTAGAGAAATGTGTAACCCCCAGACAAATGTTACGTTAGAGAGACACCTATTTTATACAACAGACCAAAAGCCAGGTGAAACTTCTGCAGCTTATATCACTGACTTGAAAATAAAGCTAAAATGTGCAGATTTGGTGACTTGAAAGATGAGTTAATGAAGGACAGGCTTGTGTGTGGTGTTAATAATGCTGCAGTGAGAAAGATTTTGCTTTGTGACAGTGATTTAATGTTCAGCAAAGCTACAGAGATTTGTCAAATCCATGAGATCACAGAAAGGCACACAAGTATACTTACAAGTGACAGTTCAGCAGCCTCTAGAGCAAATACAGATAGCATGCAGCATGTGTGGCAAGCACAAACAGGCCTAAGCACATAGCAGCTGCAACCCCTGTGGGTTTCCCTGAGAGGACCCATAACTTTCTAGCAAGTTCCAAGATTAGCTCAACAAAACGGACATGCTCAGTGCACTATAAGGTTGAGTCAGCAAAACTCAAGTCAAGTCCTATTGTAAACTGTCATAATTGCGGTGCCAACCATGAGTCTAAAAGAGACACGTGCTTAGCATTTGGTCGGCAATGCCACAAATGTAAAGAATGGAACCACTTTCAAAAGTTTTGTAAATCAGGCAAGCCTCATTTCAGTTATGAAAGATTACTCAAAAAAGCAAGTTGATCATGTAGAGCTGCAACCCGATTTTTTATGTAGATTGTTTATCAGTGGTCAGAGAAAAGGTTAATGCAGTAGATTTGTTGGCAAAGAATGAAGTATTCTGTACTGTCCTGATCAACGGTAAGCCCACGGAAAGTAGACAATGGTTCAAAGTGTAATGTTATGTCAGCAGAAACATTTGCTATGGTGATAGCTGGTGAGCAATTTAATTTGATCAGTTGTGCGAAGCTTGTTGCTTATGGAGGTGAAGAGATTCAGAGGTCTCAGTAGTGCTTTCATGCTATTCGGCTGGGAAGAGTTATATCTTACAATTTTATGTAGTCAGAAGAACTATGCAGTCAGTACTAGGTCTCAGAGACACAATGAAAGAAAAAAAACGCTTTCTTTTACCAAAGAAGTACATTGTGTGTGCACATGTCCTAGTTCCAGCTACAGTGATGCTATTTTCTCAAGAGTATGCTGATGTTTTCAACGACAAGTTAGGCAAACTTCCAGTTGTGTACTCCATGAAAGTAGACCCAGAGGTCATTCCAGTGGTCAGGCCAGCAAGGAAAGTTCCAATAACTATGAAGGACAATGTCAAGGTCCAGTTAGACAAAATGGTGCAGCAAGGTGTGATTTGTCTAGTCACAGAACCAACTGAGTGGGTGTCTTCCATGGTAGCTGCTCATAAGAAAAATTCGGATGAAATCAGAATATGCATTGACCCAAGAAACTTGAACAAGGCAGTAAAGAGACCTCATCCTCCTATGTGTACAGTCGAGGAGATTGCCACCCTCATGCCAAAAGTTCATTTTGACAAGTGATGCTTGAACGCAAATCTTCACTACTGACTACATTCAGCACACCATTTGGTAGATGCAGATTCCTCAGGATGCCTTTTGGAATAAATTCTGCCAGTGAAGTCTTTCAACATGCAATGGAGCAATTTTTTTGGGCTATCCGTGTGCTATAATAGTTGATGATTTACTGGTTGGAGGCAATGGTGAAGCAGAACATGACAGCAACCTTAAGAAAGTTCCAGACAGTGTGTGTGAAGTGAATTTAAAGCTTAATCCTTTGTAATGTAAATTCAGACTACCAGAAGTTACTTATGTAGGTCATTTATTTACCAGTACAGGCTTACAACCAGACCCTTCCAAACAAGCATCCATTCTTGAGATGCCACCTCCAGACAATGTCTAAGCTTTACAGCATTTCTTTGGTATGGTTAACTATTTGAGCAAATTCATCCTCGACATTCGTGAATTACCAGCACCTTTAAGAAAGCTGACATGCAAAAATGTTGTCTGGTCATAGTTAGAACACCTCCAGTGAGCATTTGATTACCTCAAACAGCAAATTGCCAACCCGCCTACATTGAGACTATGATGTCCACAAACCAGTAGTTCTTTCCTGTGATGCTTCAAGGTTCGGTCTTGGTGCAGTTATTCTTCAAGAGGGCAGACCTATTGCCCATGTTATCTAGAACTCTTACTGAGAAGGGATTTTTAGCAATTGTGTTCGAAGTTCCATGATTATATTTATGGCCGAGCAATCCAAATCGAAACTGATCATCAACCTCAAGTCACTATTTTAAAGACGCCTATGCATACTGCTCCAGTAAGACTACAAAAAAGGATGCATAGATTACAAAAGTACAATTTCAAAACGGTCTATACAAAAGGCAAACTTCTTTATCTGGCTGATACCTTATTCAGATTGCCCAGAAACAATACGGAACAGCTTGATGCAGAAAATTTTGACTGATGTCATGGAAGTGCGTAATTTTTCTACCACGAGACTTGATATGCTGAGACATCATACAAAGACTGATCCAATTTTGCAAAAGCTCAACCACTTCATCAGTGTTGGATGGCCGTCAAAGCAATCCTGTTTACCGCCAGAAGTACAACCCTATTTTCCATACAGAGATGAGATGCTGATGGAAGATGGTATCATTTTCAAAGGTCACAAATGTATTATTCCTACTTCCTTACAACATGAATACATCCACATTTTGAATTGTGGCCATGCAGGTTCCGATTCTACCAAAAGAAGGATGAAATGACTAGTATTTTGGCCTTCTCTATCAAAAGACATTGATAAAGTGCTTTCTTCTTGTTCAGTATGCAACAGTACTAAACCACATTTGCCAAAATGTGTTAAACCACTAAACCACATTTGTGTTCTCCTTTTTCTTCCACCCTGTTTATCTTCTGCCTTCATTACACTTTCTTATCGTAAGCTTTCTTCCTGACCTGCTTTTTTTCTTCTTTTTTAAAATAATCTTTTTTACCTTACCTGTTATCCTCTCACTTTATATCCTCTACATTCTTACCTGTACTCATTACAGAAATTACTTATCATTTTCTTTCTCTAACTCACTGTCTTACCTGTTTTTCTCCCTATCTCTGATTGTTTCCTGCTGAACTTCTCTCTTTGTGACTACCGCACCTCCCCTATCACACACGCAGTTCACTTTGCCAATAACCAGTTACTCTCTATCACGTCAACACCTCCCTATGGCTTACTTTCAGGGTTACTCCCCCATCTCCCTCCTCTGTACCCACCCATAGATTATAAATACAACCCCCTGCCCCTTTACGCCATCTTTCTTCCCCTTCTTTCTTTGGCTGTTGGGTGTCTGGAGACAGGAGCTTACCTTGGAACTGTGAGTACTTGAATGTATTTGCTGTATATTGCTATTTGCTAAGTCTTGTGTCATTTCATAATGGTATGTAACCTAACAGTCCTACATGCTATGTACACTGAATGTATTTTTTTACCTGTTTAGATATTGATAGTCTGCTGTTATTACTATCTCCTGTAAACGCCACTTCCTGTTAGCCTACCTTACAACAAATATCATTGCTCTTGTGTTTACTGGGAGCGCGTTTGCTTAACAGGTAAAAGCTAACTTAAACTGTTTAGCGTATTAATAGGCCTCAATGTTTAAGTGTTAATGCGACTCACATGTACGGCTTATGGTTAGGCCTCTGTTAATTCTTATGAAGGTTCCTTTTGCCACTCGCATTTAACCCTGTTCCTTCTGTTTCAAGGGCTGCACGTGTATTTGCAATAGGTCTTGATTGTTTTTTTGTCTGCTGGTCAGCGTATTCACCTGGGCTTGTTGTATTAATGTATATAGGGCCCATTTGCAGCAACTATATGTCCTTGTAAACTGCTCACTATGTGCTAATTAGCTTATCCTCATATAACTCGGTCTTTACCATAAATTCATTATCTGACACAATATTGTGCTTAATTGTTGCCAGCTAACTCTTTCGCTACGCACAAGTGTTTTTAGCGTGCACGTTGGCGTGCTACCTCTCTAAGTCTTCCATCTAGAGGGAAACGCTTTTCAGAGGCCAACTCGGTCTGTTATTCTACTGTAACACATCAGCTGTTGTATCTGCTTAGCGTGCACGCTGGTGTCCAACTCTCTACGTCACTCCGACTAGAGTATAGCGACACTGTAAGGCTCAATCAGCCTAGTACACTGCTGTAATCTACTCAACGCCGCTGAATGCTAACTTGACTTTGCTCTACCTAGCGGGACTGCGACATCCCATACTATATATTGCACTGATGAAATTCAGCATGCTGGCCTGAAACACCTTCAAAACCCCTTCTATACACTCTGTCTGTCCACCGAACAGTAGTTAAACCTTTTTAGGACATCACTAGCGGAAATACTTTCCCCTACCAGACCTATTCACAGAGGCCACAGATTTCCGCTGTAACTCCCATTAACTGGAGTCTGGCGACTGTAGCTCTGGGCACCAAGTGGACACCGGACCGTTCTCACGGCATAGTAGCTTCACCTTGGAATTATGAGATAACTGGGACTCCAGATTACAGGCCAAGGTAGAGTAGTCGTGGAGGCAAGTACTTCCTTTCCCAACCTGGTTTACCTGATTAGAACTCCTTTATCTCTGGACCCCTACTGCTACCGAGACTACGTTTACTGTAAGGCAACTTTACAAAGGAATTCCCTGATGAATGGGAAGGCCAGGTCTCACCAACTGATAACAGTTATTGTTAGTATTTATTATAGAATACATTCATCCTGAACCCTTTGCCTGAATATTATCTTATCAGAAAGTGTTGCTCATGTAAAGGTTTTACTTGTTTTTGCTGTATGCTATATGCCTAAATTTGTTGATGTGATCTTCCTCCAATGTTTATTGCTCTGCACCTAGTAACCTTAATGATACTGTTTTGTTTAATTGCTTATCCACTGCTACTACTTTCTGCTACTAGCTACTTATCTCTTTTCACTCACTATCTCTCTCCTTCCTTTACCTTATAACAGAGTAAGCAGCTGTAAAGCTCAAGCAAAGTCCCTTTCCAGACTCCTTCCCTGTGGGATCAAAGGAACCTCAGACCTGTGCCCATAACGGACACTATCAAGAGGCAGCAACCTATCCTGTGTATAAAAGTATGTTATGTTTCCTAGCTAGAGCAGACTTACTCTAATTGTGTACCTCGGGTTAAGCAACCCTCCAGCACCTCCTGCAGCCTACTTATTCCCCTTCCACATTAGATACCTCCATCTTAACTCTATCTTTATCTACCTCTACTATCCTTAATTGTTAGCATATTTCTCTCCTTCCCCCCTCCCCCTCTCGTACCTAGTCCCCTGCTATATGGCCTGTTCCTGTAATCATACTTCTTCCACATAGGGGCACCTCCATCATAGTTCTCCTGTGTTCTCCTTTTTCTTCCACCCTGTTTATCTTCTGCCTTCATTACACTTTCTTATCGTAAGCTTTCTTCCTGACCTGCTTTTTTTCTTCTTTTTTAAAATAATCTTTTTTACCTTACCTGTTATCCTCTCACTTTATATCCTCTACATTCTTACCTGTACTCATTACAGAAATTACTTATCATTTTCTTTCTCTAACTCACTGTCTTACCTGTTTTTCTCCCTATTCTCTGATTGATTCCTGCTGAACTTCTCTCTTTGTGACTACCGCACCTCCCCTATCACACACGCAGTTCACTTTGCCAATAACCAGTTACTCTCTATCACGTCAACACCTCCCTATGGCTTACTTTCAGGGTTACTCCCCCATCTCCCTCCTCTGTACCCACCCATAGATTATAAATACAACCCCCTGCCCCTTTACGCCATCTTTCTTCCCCTTCTTTCTTTGGCTGTTGGGTGTCTGGAGACAGGAGCTTACCTTGGAACTGTGAGTACTTGAATGTATTTGCTGTATATTGCTATTTGCTAAGTCTTGTGTCATTTCATAATGGTATGTAACCTAACAGTCCTACATGCTATGTACACTGAATGTATTTTTTTACCTGTTTAGATATTGATAGTCTGCTGTTATTACTATCTCCTGTAAACGCCACTTCCTGTTAGCCTACCTTACAACAAATATCATTGCTCTTGTGTTTACTGGGAGCGCGTTTGCTTAACAGGTAAAAGCTAACAAACTGTTTAGCGTATTAATAGGCCTCAATGTTTAAGTGTTAATGCGACTCACATGTACGGCTTATGGTTAGGCCTCTGTTAATTCTTATGAAGGTTCCTTTTGCCACTCGCATTTAACCCTGTTCCTTCTGTTTCAAGGGCTGCACGTGTATTTGCAATAGGTCTTGATTGTTTTTTTGTCTGCTGGTCAGCGTATTCACCTGGGCTTGTTGTATTAATGTATATAGGGCCCATTTGCAGCAACTATATGTCCTTGTAAACTGCTCACTATGTGCTAATTAGCTTATCCTCATATAACTCGGTCTTTACCATAAATTCATTATCTGACACAATATTGTGCTTAATTGTTGCCAGCTAACTCTTTCGCTACGCACAAGTGTTTTAGCGTGCGTTGGCGTGCTACCTCTCTAAGTCTTCCATCTAGAGGGAAACGCTTTTCAGAGGCCAACTCGGTCTGTTATTCTACTGTAACACATCAGCTGTTGTATCTGCTTAGCGTGCACGCTGGTGTCCAACTCTCTACGTCACTCCGACTAGAGTATAGCGACACTGTAAGGCTCAATCAGCCTAGTACACTGCTGTAATCTACTCAACGTCGCTGAATGCTAACTTGACTTTGCTCTACCTAGCGGGACTGCGACATCCCATACTATATATTGCACTGATGAAATTCAGCATGCTGGCCTGAAACACCTTCAAAACCCCTTCTATACACTCTGTCTGTCCACCGAACAGTAGTTAAACCTTTTTAGGACATCACTAGCGGAAATACTTTCCCCTACCAGACCTATTCACAGAGGCCACAGATTTCCGCTGTAACTCCCATTAACTGGAGTCTGGCGACTGTAGCTCTGGGCACCAAGTGGACACCGGACCGTTCTCACGGCATAGTAGCTTCACCTTGGAATTATGAGATAACTGGGACTCCAGATTACAGGCCAAGGTAGAGTAGTCGTGGAGGCAAGTACTTCCTTTCCCAACCTGGTTTACCTGATTAGAACTCCTTTATCTCTGGACCCCTACTGCTACCGAGACTACGTTTACTGTAAGGCAACTTTACAAAGGAATTCCCTGATGAATGGGAAGGCCAGGTCTCACCAACTGATAACAGTTATTGTTAGTATTTATTATAGAATACATTCATCCTGAACCCTTTGCCTGAATATTATCTTATCAGAAAGTGTTGCTCATGTAAAGGTTTTACTTGTTTTTGCTGTATGCTATATGCCTAAATTTGTTGATGTGATCTTCCTCCAATGTTTATTGCTCTGCACCTAGTAACCTTAATGATACTGTTTTTGTTTAATTGCTTATCCACTGCTACTACTTTCTGCTACTAGCTACTTATCTCTTTTCACTCACTATCTCTCTCCTTCCTTTACCTTATAACAGAGTAAGCAGCTGTAAAGCTCAAGCAAAGTCCCTTTCCAGACTCCTTCCCTGTGGGATCAAAGGAACCTCAGACCTGTGCCCATAACGGACACTATCAAGAGGCAGCAACCTATCCTGTGTATAAAAGTATGTTATGTTTCCTAGCTAGAGCAGACTTACTCTAATTGTGTACCTCGGGTTAAGCAACCCTCCAGCACCTCCTGCAGCCTACTTATTCCCCTTCCACATTAGATACCTCCATCTTAACTCTATCTTTATCTACCTCTACTATCCTTAATTGTTAGCATATTTCTCTCCTTCCCCTCCCCCTCTCGTACCTAGTCCCCTGCTATATGGCCTGTTCCTGTAATCATACTTCTTCCACATAGGGGCACCTCCATCATAGTTCTCCTGTGTTCTCCTTTTTCTTCCACCCTGTTTATCTTCTGCCTTCATTACACTTTCTTATCGTAAGCTTTCTTCCTGACCTGCTTTTTTTCTTCTTTTTAAAATAATCTTTTTTACCTTACCTGTTATCCTCTCACTTTATATCCTCTACATTCTTACCTGTACTCATTACAGAAATTACTTATCATTTTCTTTCTCTAACTCACTGTCTTACCTGTTTTTCTCCCTATTCTCTGATTGATTCCTGCTGAACTTCTCTCTTTGTGACTACCGCACCTCCCCTATCACACACGCAGTTCACTTTGCCAATAACCAGTTACTCTCTATCACGACAACACCTCCCTATGGCTTACTTTCAGGGTTACTCCCCCATCTCCCTCCTCTGTACCCACCCATAGATTATAAATACAACCCCCTGCCCCTTTACGCCATCTTTCTTCCCCTTCTTTCTTTGGCTGTTGGGTGTCTGGAGACAGGAGCTTACCTTGGAACTGTGAGTACTTGAATGTATTTGCTGTATATTGCTATTTGCTAAGTCTTGTGTCATTTCATAATGGTATGTAACCTAACAGTCCTACATGCTATGTACACTGAATGTATTTTTACCTGTTTAGATATTGATAGTCTGCTGTTATTACTATCTCCTGTAAACGCCACTTCCTGTTAGCCTACCTTACAACAAATATCATTGCTCTTGTGTTTACTGGGAGCGTTTGCTTAACAGGTAAAAGCTAACTTAAACTGTTTAGCGTATTAATAGGCCTCAATGTTTAAGTGTTAATGCGACTCACATGTACGGCTTATGGTTAGGCCTCTGTTAATTCTTATGAAGGTTCCTTTTGCCACTCGCATTTAACCCTGTTCCTTCTGTTTCAAGGGCTGCACGTGTATTTGCAATAGGTCTTGATTGTTTTTGTCTGCTGGTCAGCGTATTCACCTGGGCTTGTTGTATTAATGTATATAGGGCCCATTTGCAGCAACTATATGTCCTTGTAAACTGCTCACTATGTGCTAATTAGCTTATCCTCATATAACTCGGTCTTTACCATAAATTCATTATCTGACACAATATTGTGCTTAATTGTTGCCAGCTAACTCTTTCGCTACGCACAAGTGTTTTTAGCGTGCACGTTGGCGTGCTACCTCTCTAAGTCTTCCATCTAGAGGGAAACGCTTTTCAGAGGCCAACTCGGTCTGTTATTCTACTGTAACACATCAGCTGTTGTATCTGCTTAGCGTGCACGCTGGTGTCCAACTCTCTACGTCACTCCGACTAGAGTATAGCGACACTGTAAGGCTCAATCAGCCTAGTACACTGCTGTAATCTACTCAACGTCGCTGAATGCTAACTTGACTTTGCTCTACCTAGCGGGACTGCGACATCCCATACTATATATTGCACTGATGAAATTCAGCATGCTGGCCTGAAACACCTTCAAAACCCCTTCTATACACTCTGTCTGTCCACCGAACAGTAGTTAAACCTTTTAGGACATCACTAGCGGAAATACTTTCCCCTACCAGACCTATTCACAGAGGCCACAGATTTCCGCTGTAACTCCCATTAACTGGAGTCTGGCGACTGTAGCTCTGGGCACCAAGTGGACACCGGACCGTTCTCACGGCATAGTAGCTTCACCTTGGAATTATGAGATAACTGGGACTCCAGATTACAGGCCAAGGTAGAGTAGTCGTGGAGGCAAGTACTTCCTTTCCCAACCTGGTTTACCTGATTAGAACTCCTTTATCTCTGGACCCCTACTGCTACCGAGACTACGTTTACTGTAAGGCAACTTTACAAAGGAATTCCCTGATGAATGGGAAGGCCAGGTCTCACCAACTGATAACAGTTATTGTTAGTATTTATTATAGAATACATTCATCCTGAACCCTTTGCCTGAATATTATCTTATCAGAAAGTGTTGCTCATGTAAAGGTTTTACTTGTTTTTGCTGTATGCTATATGCCTAAATTTGTTGATGTGATCTTCCTCCAATGTTTATTGCTCTGCACCTAGTAACCTTAATGATACTGTTTTTGTTTAATTGCTTATCCACTGCTACTACTTTCTGCTACTAGCTACTTATCTCTTTTCACTCACTATCTCTCTCCTTCCTTTACCTTATAACAGAGTAAGCAGCTGTAAAGCTCAAGCAAAGTCCCTTTCCAGACTCCTTCCCTGTGGGATCAAAGGAACCTCAGACCTGTGCCCATAACGGACACTATCAAGAGGCAGCGACCTATCCTGTGTATAAAAGTATGTTATGTTTCCTAGCTAGAGCAGACTTACTCTAATTGTGTACCTCGGGTTAAGCAACCCTCCAGCACCTCCTGCAGCCTACTTATTCCCCCTTCCACATTAGATACCTCCATCTTAACTCTATCTTTATCTACCTCTACTATCCTTAATTGTTAGCATATTTCTCTCCTTCCCCCCTCCCCCTCTCGTACCTAGTCCCCTGCTATATGGCCTGTTCCTGTAATCATACTTCTTCCACATAGGGGCACCTCCATCATAGTTCTCCTGTGTTCTCCTTTTTCTTCCACCCTGTTTATCTTCTGCCTTCATTACACTTTCTTATCGTAAGCTTTCTTCCTGACCTGCTTTTTTTCTTCTTTTTTAAAATAATCTTTTTTACCTTACCTGTTATCCTCTCACTTTATATCCTCTACATTCTTACCTGTACTCATTACAGAAATTACTTATCATTTTCTTTCTCTAACTCACTGTCTTACCTGTTTTTCTCCCTATTCTCTGATTGATTCCTGCTGAACTTCTCTCTTTGTGGCTACCCGCTCCGTTCGCCCTGCGGGCTCACTCTGCTCCCCACCCTACCCCCAATTCCCACCCACCCCCAGGGGTCCTACCTTTATACTTGCTTAGACACTCCCCCTACTAATTAACCACTTATCTCTCTCCCTGCACACTCCACCTATTTCACACCATACTCTTAATCCTACAACCACACCCTCTCTCCACACATTTATCTTACTGCCTCACCTTACTCTACTGTTCTCACCACACAGTCCTATACTTACTAAGCTCATCTCTATAAGAGCATGCCTTCAAACCTTAACTCAATCTATTCATTTATTCTTCTTAACATCCTTCTCTACTACTATACTCTTACCTCCTATGAATATCCTATCCTTAGCCAACCTCCTGTAATAGCCAAACACACTACATCTACACTTCCTCTACCTGACCAAATACATATTAATATACTATCAAGCGGTCCCTACCTTCCCCTCTCTACCACAAAATACACTACTACAGATCCCAAACCTCTAAACGATTCTATCTAACAGCCTGTAAAATCCTAAAAGTATTTCAAGTCCCACAAACACTTTTATTGATATATGGTGACATCCACCCCAACCCTGGCCCAAATACTCTCATAAGCCATACCCCATCAAACTTAACTTCTAACTGTTTTAGCTCACCTTTCTCCTCTGACTCCTGTGTATTGCTCACCTAAATATTCGTAGCATCAACAATAAAATCACACAACTCCATGCCTTAATAGATTTCTATGCCTTTGATATTCTCTGTCTCACTGAAACTTGGCTTAAACCTAGTACCAAAGACAACAATTTACTCCCCCAGGTTATAGCACCTTAAGGCAAGATCGTCTTAGAAAAAAGGGTGGTGGAGTAGCCCTTTTATACAAATCCCAACTACAGGTAGCCTTAATTGACTCCTTGCCCCCCTCCCCAGCCAATGCTGAAATACTTTGTGCCAAACTACAAGTTAATAAAACCAAAGCTATTTATATCATATGTTCTTACATCCCTCCAGGCAAGAACATTAACACACTAGAAAATATCCTAGGCTGGGTCTCCAGTAGCTTTCCCCAAGAAACCATAATCTTAGGAGATTTCAATATTGACTGGAACTCCTGCATATCTCCCAAACCCTCCATTCACATTAATCTCTTCAACTTTCAGCAAACCATTAACTCCCCTACTAGAATACACAAATCAACCCACAAACAAACCACTCTAGATTGGATACTAGTGAACAACAATCCCTCTCCTATAAAACAGGAATACTCCTGACAATATCAGTGACCATCTCCTAACCTTTATCACTAAACAAAAATACTACAATCCCAAGCAAGCTACCTATCGTACCATACGCAACAAAACAGATTTTAACCTAGCATCCTTTCAAAAGCGAACTCAAAGAATATGACTGGTCAACTCTAAAACACCTCCCAATAGACGAAGCAGTTACCCACTTCAACAATACCTTCCTTCAAATTCTTGACCATCATGCCCCACCCGCTTAATTAGACTAAGCTCCAAGGCTGCCCCATGGCTCTCCAAAACTACTAAGCAAAATATGCGAGCTAGAAATAAATTATGGACTAAATGGAGGTCCACAAAAACCCCACCGACCACCAAAACTTCAAACACCTCAGAAACACAACAAAGAAACTTATCTATCTAGATAAAAAAACTATCACTTTAAATATCAACATAACCAAAACCCCAAACAATTTTGGTCAGGTATAAACAAACTACTCCATCCAGGAAACACCAAAACTCCTACCCCAGCTAGCCTAGCCCAAACCCAACCTGACATAATAGCCAACACCTTCAATGACTTCTTCTCTCAAACAGTCGCCTCCCTGGCAAACACCATGTCTCCCCCCCTATCCCTCCAAATAACCCCTACCCAAAACAGCACTCCCATGCTAAAGTTTAATACTGTCTCCACAACTTTTATACATAAACTACTATCTAAACTTAAACCCTGCACCCCTTCTGCCGACAAGCTACCAGCTGAATATCTTCAACTAGCTGCAACCGAACTAGCCTACCCGGTCTCCATCTTAATAAACAGAACTATAACTGAGTCCAAAATCCCTTCTTGTTGGAAAATCTCCCACATCATTCCACTCCATAAAGGAGGTAACTCTAATGAACTCTCCAATTTTCGGCCTATTGCCCTTCTATCTCCTCTATCCAAAATAATGGAACGCTGCATACACCATCAACTCTTACATCATCTCTTGAATAACAACTTGCTTGTAGACTCTCAACATGGTTTCAGGCCCTACCACAGTACCTCTACTGCCCTTCTCTCCTTCACTGACATAATCAACAAAAATCGCAACAACAACCTCTTCTCCTCTGCACTATTCTTAGACCTCTCGAAAGCATTCGATATGATCAACCATCAACTTCTCCTCCACACTCTACAATCCCTGTCACTTGACTCACTAGCACTACAGTGGTTTCACTCCTATTTGACAAACAGAAAACAAGCAGTCCTTTGGGACAGCCATCTTTCCTCTCAACTCCCAGTGACTATAGGCGTCCCACAAGGGTCCATCCTAGGTCCCCTACTTTTCTCTATATTCATAAATAACCTGCCTATTTCCCTCCCTACATCCACTTGTATACAGTATGCTGACGATTCTACTCTCATCTGCTCTGCTCCATCCCCAGTTGAACTCCACTCCTCTACCCAATTGGCTTTCACAGCTGCAGAAAAATGGTTTAAACATATCTGTCTCCTCCTAAATCCCAAAAAAACCAAACTTCTACTTTTCACCCCAACCCTAAAATCCACCCCTATCACTTTTTCCATTGTGTCCTGCAATGGCACTATCATTAAACCTGATGATTCCACAAAACTGCTAGGTGTTACCATAGACAATCAGCTAAACTTTGACCATCACATTGATTTAACTATCAAGACAGTAAATAAAAGATAGGTGCCCTCTACAGACTCAAACCCTTTCTTACTGCCACATCCCGAGTATCCCTTGCGCAAACTCACCTCATCTCTACACTACTGTATGCCTCTCCTTCCTTTATCAACATTTCTAAAACTAACCTTCAGAAACTTAATCTAGCCTACCATAGTATTGCCAGATTTGCAACTGGCTCTCCTTTCCATACTCACCACTGTCTTAACTTAAAGAAACTTAACTGGCTAGAACTTCCAAACCTAATACTCCTACAGCAACTAGTCATGACTTTTAAAATTCTACATTACCCTCCAACACACCCATACTGAACAACCTAATCACACCTTATAAAATCTTAGTACACTTCGCTCATCCAACAAGCTCCTAGTAACTACTCTCAAATCTCATAATAAAGCAGGTGACTCCTTATTTGCAAATACTGTCGGATCATGTTGGAATAAACTTCCCACTGAACTGACCTCCCTAAGCTCATGTTACCTTTTCAAAAAAGATTAGAAATCATTTACAAAATCACTGGCTATGCCCATGCTCCAATCCTGACTGAAAACTGCTTTACTACCTGCTTTCATAGCTAACACTGTATATTATATATTATATAGTATCTCTCTCTTTGACAATGTTTGTTCCTTTCTTTTAGTATGACAGTGGAGTTTCCCTCCTTAACCCTCTGCAGAAAATAGACACCTATCAGCAATACTATATATTCATTTGTACTTCTCTTTTTTATTGTTTGAGTGTTCACTTGATTTAGTGTTTTAGTTTCTTTTAACTGTATTGATTTAGTGTTTTAACTGTATTGATTTAGTGTTTTAATTTCTTTTAACTGTATAATTAGTATTATAGCGGAGCTTTTCTCCTCGGGCCTCTGCTGAAAATGGACATGTATCCAGCCAGACTAGCCCGGTTAACAAATGTAAAATAAAATAAATAAATAAATAAATAAATAAAATGAGCCACTTCAGCTACGCCAGATTCCTGAACTACCTTGGTCAACAGTAGCCACTGACATATCTGAGAGGAATGATCTGCATTAGTGTTGGAAGACTCTTATTCGAACTGGTTTGAGATCGACTTGCTACCTAATGTCCACTGCTGTTATTACTAAGATGAAATATCATTTCTCAGGCCATGGTAGTCCATACAAATTTATTTCTGACAACGGTACCCAGTTTATTAGTCAATCATTTCAGAGATATGCAAAAGAGTCGAACTTTATCCATGTTACTAGTAGTTGGGAATACCCACAGTTAAACGGCCTTGCTGAACGTACAGTACAGAGTGCAAAGCAATTACTAGATAGGTGGCCTGTCTCTGTCTTTATCTTTGCATTTTTTCGGAATGTCGGTAGTCGGATGGCTTACCGAAGACATATCTGGATAACTGAAAAGAGTACCAAAATATTTAGAAGCGTAAATATACCGACGACGAATAGTTCATTGTTTAAATAAGGCACAAAACCGACAGTGAGGTAAGTCGTGGTCTGGGCCTAGGCAAGGAAAACAGTATGAATGGAAATGTTTATGAGGTATTTGCTTTCCACAAGAACTACAATTATGGACTTTTACTGACATCGGTTTAGAGCAAGAAAAAGTTTCTCCAACGGAGTACTTAGCTTTAGTTGAAGACTTCGGTTCTGAAACTCGAAAACGAAAATTTCAGGAGTCGGCCGACCGGCACTTGCCAACTTCTTTGGCCACCACACAGCAAGAAAAACTGATGTAATGGCGTCGGCTGCATGTTTTATACCCCTGACTACCTGAAGTCATGGAAGATGAGAAAGCAACCGATGCAGGACCCAAAACTTTGATAATCAGGCCGACTGAGGGCTACTGCAAGCAGATAACCCAAATGTGATGACTGCAACAGTGAAACATGAAGAACATCAGTTTAGTTTACGATTAAAAAAAAAGAAGTTATGCACTTACCATAATGTTCTATGTGAGCTGTTCATCTCGCCTTCATTCTTTACTGATGGGTTTGGAGCTGATCACTTGGCTCCGATATAGCCAATTGCAAAGCTTGAGGTCTTCAAATAGCTCAAGGCCAAGTCCATATACCATGATGCACCTGGAATTACCTCAAATCTTGTTTGCTGCATATAATAACACCATATGTCATTCTTTCACTCCCAAGAGAAAGGTACAGAAGGATTGAGTAACCAGGATGGATCCAGCATCTTAGTCATCTATCAGCCCAGGAGGGGGTAGGAGGGAGGGACGCAAGAATGAAGGGGAGATGAACAACTCATATGGAACATTATGGTAAGTACATAACTTCTTTATTTTGAGTTGTTCAATCTCGCCATTCATTCTTTACTGATGGGTAGCATCCCAAGCACCATCAATCTCGGGTGGCTCACAGGAGTATATTTCTCAGGACCATGGATCCAAAGGAAGCCCTGTCCCTGGAGGTATTGTCAACTTTGTAATGAGTGATAAAGGTATGAGGTTTTGACCAAGTGGCTGCTGCACAGATATCATCAATGGGAAGCCTGGCAGAAAAAGCAGATGATGTAAAAACTGCTCTGGTTGAGTGAGCTTTAATCTTGTGTTGCAAAGGCATATTAGCAGCTGAATAGGCAATGGTGATACAATCAGATAACCATTTAGACAAAGTTGTTTTAGCCACTGGTCTACCCTTCCTGGAGTCCGAGAATGAAACAAAGTTGATCTGATTTTCTGAAATCTTTTGTTCTATCCAAATAAAATCTGAGCTGTCTGTGAACATCAAGTTTGTGCAGTATATACTCTAAATTGTTTGAATGGTTGGGAAAGAAAACTGGCAAATCAATAATCTGGTTGACATTGGTTTCACTGCAAACTCTGGGCAAAAAGGAGGGGTTTGTTCTAACTGAGACTCTGTCAGCATGGAATATCTAATATGGAGGCTTGATGGATAAAGCCTGAAGCTCTGACACTCTGCGGGAAGAAGTAATAGCTACCAGATGGTCTTCCATGATAAACATTTGAGGTCACAAGAGGAAGCTGGTTCAAAAGGGGGAAGAATTATGCGGGAAAGCATAAAATTTAGATTCCATGGGGAGTAAGGAGATTTCACAGGTGGTCTAATATGAAAGGTCCCTTTGACAAAAGCTTTGGATAACTTGTGAGACATGATATTCAACCCTTCAGGGGCTTGGTAAGGATCAATATTATTATTAGAGGCCCATATAGAACATTTCTTCCATTTGCTAAGATACAGCCTCCTAGTAAAAGATTTATGAGAAGATAAAAGGATCTGTTTTGTCTCACTGGAGAGGTTATGGAACCTGGCTATGATGGGAACTGGAGCAACCAAGCTGTCAGCTTCAGGGACTGCAGAGAGGGATGAAGATCCCCCGACGAGTGCGTCAGAAGGTCTGGAACTGGGTCCAGAATCCAAGGATCCTCCAAAAGATGAAGGTGAAGCACAGGGAACCAAATCTGACAAGGCCAATGAGGGGCTATTAGAATGATGGTCCTTCCAGGGTTTTTGCTTTCTGCAGAATCTTGGGTATCAACCGGATTGGAGGAAATGCATAGAGGAGACCCGGAGACCAATCATGTATGAGTGCGTCCCTTGGGGCTTCTCCCAGATGGGGAATCAGGGCAAAGTAGCTTCTGCATTTTGTCTTCATGTGACTGGCAAAAAGGATGCAGCAAGGCTGGCCCCACCTGCAGAATATCCTGTCTGCTATTTCTTTCTTGAGGGAACACTTGTGGGGCAACAAGATGGCCCTGCTGAGCTTGGCTGCTATCACGTTGGATTTCCCTGTGATGTGCAGAAAGCGCTGGGTGGAAACAGCCCTCTCGACAAAGGGGGTAAGATCTGGTTCCTCCTTGTTTGTTCAAATACCAGACCACTGACATGTCTGTCTGAATCGCAATCGTACCCAGAGGAAGAAAGTCCTCAAAGTACTGCAACGCCAAAAGTACCGCTGTCATCTCCAGGACACTGATATGCAGATGTGTCTCTTGATCGGTCCATGTGCCTTGGGCTGTCTTTTCCTGAAAATGCCCCCCCCCACCCTATCAGGGAAGCTTCTGTGGTCACTGTGGCCGCTGGAGGGGGTAGCACAAACTGGAGTCCTATCGTGACATGAAGTAACGTCAACCACCACTGAAGGTCCTTTTTGCAGGAATTTGTGATCATTATAGTGTGAGACACAGGAAGCTCTTGGTAAGATGATTGAGTGAACAACAGCCATTGTAGTATCCCGCATGTGCATATGAGTTAGTGGTATGGATAGAATTGCTGCTGCCATCATGCCTAATAATTTCAGAATTTCTGATGCTGGTGCTCTGTCTTCTGATTTCTGAAGGCTGAGATGCTGACAAAGAAGAAAGACTCTTTCTATTGGAAGCCTTAGTGTGGTGGTGTCCAACTCTGCCCCGATAAAAACGATATGCTGCAATGGCGACAAGGAAGATTTTTCTGAGTTGATTGTAATGCCCAGATGATTGCAAAGTGACAGAGTGGACTCCCTGGCCTGAATGAGTTGATGCCTGGTTGTGGCAGTAAGGAGCCAATCATCTAGGTATGGAAACACCTGGAATACTAGATGCCTCAGGTGAGCTGTGACCACTGCCATGCATGTGGTGGGTGAACAGTCTGGGGGCTGTGGTGAGACCAAAGGGCAGGGCTCGAAATTGGTAATGATTGGCTCCCAAACGGAAGCGCAGGTGATCCCTGGATGAATTGGCCATTTTTATGTGGTAGTACGCATCCTTGAGATCTATGGAGCATATCCAATTGTCTTTCCCTAAGAAGGGCAGTATAGACTGAAGCATGACCATCTGAAACTTCTCTTTCTTTACATATTGGTTCAGTCTATTGAGGTCCAATATGGGTCTCCAGTCCCCCGTCTTCTTTGGAACCAAAAAGAATCTTAAGTTCCGGATCCTGTCTGGTCTGCTGGGACTGGTTGGATGACTCTTTCTTAGCAACGTTTGGACCTCTATTGTTGCCTTTTCCCTGTAACTGGGTGGAATGTCCGAGATTTTTTTTTATGATTGGAGGGGGTGTGGTGAATGGAATGAAGTATCCTCTGGAAATGATACTTTGTACTCAGCTGTCTTTTGTTATTTTGAGCCAGGCGTCTGGATACAAAGATAAGCGACCCCCGACTGCCTCCAGAGCAGGACAGTCGGGCCTCCTCTCAGGAATGCTGGTAGGGCTTCCCAGAGAAGTGATCTCTGTCACCCTGGTGTTGCGGACCCCCTCTGCTGCGAGGATGGCGTCTTTCATTATTGCCCCCTCCTCTGCCCCTGGAGGGGGGTTCACCATGTGTATCCTGAAAGGCTCTTTGGGCTTTTCGGAACCCCATCTTTCCTCCCCTTTGACGTTTAGGGTAGGGTTGGTTAGGGGTGGAAAAATGGACCCCGACGGCAGACAGTCTTTCCGTCCTGTTCACAACTGGTTAAGGTTTCCTTCACTTTAGGCCCGAAATGGGACGAGCCATCAAAGGGAGTGTTCACGAAGGATGACTTGAAGGGCTCCGCGAAGGAACGCAAGCGCATCCAGGAATGTCTCCTAAGAGCAACTCCTGTACCCGCTGCCCTACTTGTTCCATCAGCTGCATAAGAGATGAGGTGCATGGATGAGCTGACAATAAAATTGAGGGTTGCAAGCTGGGCAGCAACTTTGTCGGAAGCTCCTGCAACTACTGTACCCTGAAGAGCATCTCCTAGCTCCTTAAGGAGATCTCTTTGTAACCTAGTAAAATGGGTTAAAAAGTTTAGCGAATGAAGGGCAAAGGTCGCTGAACTAAACATGAACTTCCCATATCTATCCATAATCCTGGAGTCTCTATTAGGAGGATGGATAGATGAGGAAGTCTCAGACATTTCCTTTTTGGTGGCTGCTGCCACCACCATGGCATCAACAGGAACACCTTTTGTTAAAAATGTTTTGTCAAGGGGGGCAGAAATTAATTTATTAGGCCTCCTCGGAACAGGCTCCATAGTATCCAGAAACTCCCAGCTCAACGAAGGGCGGAGACACCCAAGAGGTGGAGGGCTGAGACCCAAAAGCCTTCAGGAGAACTGACTCATCCTCAGTAGGGCTTTTGGACTACCAGTCACCACTATAGCTAAGGATCTCAAGTATTTCAGCGAATGAGATATCCTCAGAGGGGGACCATGGGGACCCTTATGACTCATCCAAGTCAGTATCGGATGTTAGAGACTCCTGTGGGGAGTCTAGATGTTTCCTCTTACCCAATCTCTTCCTGGGAACCTCATTAGTGAGAGCTTCTGGTGAGGTCTTGGAAGAGCAGTGGCCACCCAATAGGGCTTCCTGAAGCTCTGGGTCTCTACGCTTGGTCAGGATGTGCAAGGCAGAAGCAAACACAGGCACTTTTGGGGAGGAGGAAGGCAGACCGAGGTCAAGGATGTCCTAGGAGACATGACTCTCCTCAGGGCATCAAAAGCACCTCTGTTCTGATGAGAGGGAGCTGACAGATCTGAAGAAACCGTCAACATCCCCGGCACTGGGACAGTGGACTCTGAGCCCGAGGTAGAAGCCGAGCTCATCTGAGGCCCCGAGAGGCAGAGTTGGAACAGAAGAGTCAGTACAACTGTCCTCCCTGGACCCGACCAGAGAGTGTCGGCTCCAAGAGTCCTCGATTGGCACCGAGGACATCCGGTGGAATGTCCAGGATAGTGGGCTCTGAGCCTGAGGTAGGAGCCGAGCTCATCTGAGCCGAGGCCCCGAGAGGCAGAGTCGGAACTGATGAGTTGCTCCAAGTGTCCTCCCTGGACCCAACCAGAGAGTGTCGGCTCCAAGAGTCCTCGATCGGCACTGAGGACATCAGAGTGCACGGAGCCTAAGACACTGGAGCAGGCATCGGCTCCGAGGGTTCCACTAACATCAGGTCTGCCTCCCCCGGCTCAGAGGGACCAGCATGACTTGGAGGATTAATAGATTGAGTTGGTGCAAGGGTCTTCAGCTCCGAAGCCATTTGGGTTGAAGCCTATAACATGTTTGCTAAGGCCGGTGCCAATAAGCTTCTGTACCACACGATCCATATCCAGATCTGACAGGCTGATAGAGGATCGACAGAGCATACCGAAGGTGGTACTGACTGGAGTAATGAACTCTTAGGCGCTTCAGACACCGGTTCCAAGACTGGGGACCGGCTCCGAAAGGTAAAGACTGTCAGCTCCAATGGCAGTGGAGCCAAAGTCGAAGACTTTTTCAATTTCTTCGAGTCCGAAGTCTTGGAAGACTTTGAGGACTTGCTGGATCCATCTTGGTCACTCAAAGCTTCTTGAAACGATGGTTTCAACAACCCTCTATCAATCAATTTTCTCTTCCTTTCCTGTAATACCCTAGAGGAGAAGGAATGGCATATAGCACAGCTGTCCTGTAAATGCAGAAGTCCTAGGCAGCATACATAATTAACGTGGCTGTCTGTTACAGACATCTTTTGGCCACACTTTGGGCACTTTTTAAACCCAGACTTGGGGTGCTTGTCTTGGTCAGCCATTGAGAAAAAAAATGCTATCACACAATGCAAAATTGGCAGTAATTAACTACAAGAAGCCTTAAAAATTAGGCTAGGTCAGACGCACAGCAGAAATGCAAGATATATATATATATATATATATATATATATATATATATATATATATATATATATATATATATATATAAAACAGTAAAGCCTTTACTGTCACACAATTGTCTAACACAATATGAGCAGACTATGCAAAAAGAAGGTAGCTGCTGAGATAACACACTCTAAATATGCTATAAATATTCAAGACAGACAAATTACTGTTAACACAAGAAAAACTGTAACAGTAATTATAACTTTAAGCCTTTCCTAAAACAACTGAAGGCTAAGCTACTAAAGAGAAAAAACTCTACACACTAAATAATTTTTATATCAAAAAATGTGACAAAGGTCACTGACTAAGCACATTCTAATAACTAGCAAAAAAACTTTTAAACTAGGCCTAAAACAAGAGGCCATTAAAAGGCTTTATAAGACACTAAGGGAAAGGGACTAAATATCAGAAATTCACACAATAAAGCTATACGAGCTTTGTAAAACTATCTAAATACACCTATCTAAATATTAGACTAAAGAATTAGAAAAAAAAGTTTACTGGCCTGAGCTAATTTCAGAACTTCCGATCTATTGCAGCGGCAAACTAGATCTGAGGTAATTCAAGGTGCATCATGGGATACGGACTTGGCCTCGAGCTATTTGAAGACCTCAAGCTTTGCAATTGGCCGTATCGGAGCCAAGGGATCGGCTCCGAACCCATCGGTAAAGAATGAACGGCGAGATTGAACAACTTCACATCAATCATTATTAGCAAACACTACAAGTACTTGGAAACACAAAAGTCTTCTCAACTGACCAGAAACACAAAAGTACTGAAAACTGAATAAGATTAAGCGCTTTTTGTTTAACACTTTGGCTAATCTTCTTCAGATAAACATCAGCTAAAATTACCTGTTTATAAAACACTGCTCATTAAGCTTAATTAGACAAGTGTTTAAAATCAATTAACTTTAAAAATCACCGTGGTTGTCGTTTTACAGAGAACCAAGTACCTAGTTTAAACCTCAGCTAAATGTGCTTCATCCCTACTATCTGTAGGTAAGTAATGTATACAGGAAAAATAAAACCATATAAAAATATTTAAAAAAGTATGTATATGTAATCAAATGTGTGTGTGTATATATATATATTTTACCAATACAAATGTTTAACTAAAACAGTATGCATGTGAATAAAATATCACTCTACAAATAAGTAACATCTTAACACCAGACTGTGTGTTACATAACTCAGTTAACTAAATCAGTTAACTTAAACATTTACTAAGTGTTTACAAAGTGTAGACTAGGACCATAAATCACTACACTTGTAGTGATCATCTCTCCAGGCTTTTCAGTTTCAGGACACATGCTAAAGAACAAACTTCATTCAAACCTGGCGGACATGCAGCATTCACTCGCAACTGCCACATTAGTTTTTCCAACAGAAGCAAGGTAGGACCGCCACGACTGTCAGTGGGAACATGATCAATAGCCCTAAATTTGAATTTGTGTAATGGGTATTCAGTACAGTAATGGGCTAGGGCATTTTCCCCTTTGTTCTTACTAATATTATATACATGTTCATACACATGTTCCCTCAGCTTGCCTATGTAAAAGGCTGGGCAAGTTTGGCACTGGGCTAAATATATCACAGATTTTGTATTTCAGTTTAATCTATATTTGATGTTAAATTTAAGGGCTCCAATTTTAAACATTTACCCCGTGTCCATGAACTTACATTGGTCACAGGATTCACATTTGTACATTCCTGTACTTCTGCTGGTATTAATCTTCTCACCTTCGATTAAACTTTTTAAATTCCTTCCTTTTCTATAAGTAATCACAGGTGAGGATCCTAGTTTCTGTACCACCATTTTATCTGTTTGCAATAAAGCCCAGTTTTTCCGCAGTATTTGCCTTACCTCAATTGCGTCTGTTGAATAAATTGTTGTAAAGCTTAAAGTAAATTGAGGTTTAGTTTTGTTCACTACTGTGCATCCTGTCATGTTCAGGGAGGTTACCGCAGACATTGGAAGTGCTGTTATACTGTCATTATAGACATGTCCAACGTTGTGGTAAAGAATGGGGGTGAACACCCCTAGTTCACGTTTTAGTTTAACTTCCATAATTACTTCCATTAACAAGGTTTCCGGGTATTCCCTATGGGCAAACATACTTCGTAATGTTGTGCACTCTTCGATAAATCTACTGTCCTCACATGTCATCCTGGCGGCTCGCAGCAGTTGACCCTTAAGGACAGATTTCTTTTAATGCCAAGGGTGCGAGCTATAAAAGTGCAGAAAGGTGTTACAATAACTTTCTTCCTTGTATATACAGGATGTATACCTTTGGTTTGCCCCGTCTTTCCTTAATTCAATGTCCAGGTAGTTCATTTTCTCCTCGTTAAATGAACTTGTGAAATTTAAAAACCTGGTGGTGGTGTTAAATTAATTCACCATGTCACAGGCATTCTGACTGTCCCCTTTTAATATTATACAAATGTTGTCCAGGAACCTTGTGTAGAAGAAAATGTACTTGTTAATAGCTTCATTAGCCACGATGAATAGGTGTTCCCATTGTGCCATTACTAAGTTGGAGAAGCTGGCACCACATGGTGAACCCATGGCAACACCAATTTGTTGTAGGTAATGTTCCTTGTTGAACAGAAAGAAGTTATTTTCTAAGATTATTTCCAAAAGTACCTCTTCCAGCCTAATCTCTTCCACAGACGCTTGCTTGTTCCTCATAAAATCAATGACCTATTCAATCCCTGTTTTATGGGGTATGGATGTATACAGGTCACATACGTCCACTGTCAAAACGTTGTGCTCATCCTTATATTCAAGTTTGTTGATCTCACTCAAAAACGACCAAGAGTCTTTACAAATCTGATGCTCTTGGAGAATATATTTTTTGAGTATAGAGTCCACCAGTTTGACACAGGAAGTGATTGATTGTCTTGCGTCCACTAGGGTTCGCATGGGTGGGTCTTCCATTGATTTACGGATGTTAGGGATACCAAAGAGGGTAGGCATTTTTGGGCTGAGTAATGTAAGGTAGTTGAAGGTGTTTAAGTCTACCTGTGAATCAGTAAATAAGTCTTGATGTATGACTTGATCTTATTGTAGGCTACGTTAAGTTCATTCAAGCTTACTTTTGTATATGCATCAGTATTGAGAATTTTTTCCATTCTTTCCACATACTCGATGTCAGTCATAACTACCAAGCCTCCCCCTTTGTCTGGTTTCATAATACAGACAGGTAGGTTCTTAATGTACTGCAGTTCTTCCCACGCTTTTTCAGATATGTTATTTTTGCTGACTGGGTGGTGGCATTGGTGGAAAACTAGAAGTGAGCAGCTAACACTTTGGCAACGTGATTGTCAAAGGAGAGATTGCTATCTACTTGGGTCCCCAAATGAGGTATAACCTGGTAGTGCTAGGGTGCTCTCGGGAGCCTTGAACCAGGTTTCTGTTACTGCACAGATATCGATATTCTCGACTTTGTTAAGGGCAGATCTTGCCTCTTGAACCTGGTCGACTTCTTTGAAACAGTCACCAAGGCCATAGATGAAGGGAAGGTAGTCCACACAGCCTACCTGGACCTCGCAAAAGCCTTCGACACAATACCCCACTCGGGCATCATAAATAAGCTCACCAGCTTAAATATCAACCCCTATGTCACAAGATGGGTTGCAAACTGGCTCAGGGATAGAACCCACATGATCAGAATTGCAGGTGCCATGTCAGACTCTAAACCAGTTACAAGTGGCGTCCCACAAGGCTCAGTCCTGGGACCTCTCTTGTTCGGTATATATTTCTCTGAGGTACAGGCTAACACGGGAGGACTATGGCTGACCAAGTTCGAAGATGACTGCAAACTGGGTGCCATAATCGACTCACAGACTGACACAAGCATCCTCCAAAAGGGTCTCACAGAGACGGATAACTGGTGCCAGAGCCATAGCCTAAAGCTAAATGCCAAAAAGTGCATAGTCATCCCCTTTGGGAAAAACAAAGTGCCCACAAATTACCACATAGGTGGTAATCCATTAAGTACGGAAGAGGTAATTAGGGATTTGGGGACCCAAGTAGACAGCAATCTCTCCTTTAACAATCACGTTGCCAAAGTGGTTAGAAAGACCTTCTATATAGCCCACCTTATCATGAAAGGGTTCACATCTAGATCAAGAGAGGTCATTGTGCCCCTCTACTCATCACTCATCAGGCCCATAATTGAATACAATGCCCCATTTGGGATGTACCTTACCCGACACCTGCAGCAACTGGAAAGACCCCAAAAGTACCTCACCAAGAGGATCAAGGGACTCAAACAGATGCCCTACGCAGTTAGGCTAAAGAAACTCCAGCTCTACTCAGTTGCTTACCGCCTACTCAGAGGCGATCTGTGCCTGACGTATAAAGCCATGTCCAAACCAGAATTAATGGACATGCTCCACCTCAGGAAATCCAAATCCCTTAGAGCTACACGCTCCAGGGACTTAAACCTCAGCACAGAAATAAATAGGACATGCTGGAGGGACAGATTCATATCCCAGAGGCTCCCGTCACTCTGAAACAAAATCCCAATCCATGTTAGGCAGAGCCCCTCAATGACCCTCTTCAAGAGAAATCTTGACGAGTGGATGGGAGATCGTAGGTTTACCCCTGGGATCTCTTCTGTGTCCCTACTAGACAGAGGCACAGTAAACTAACCTTAAAAGGGCTATCTTCTGTGACCCACTATACAGAGGCACAGTCAACTAATCTAAAAGGGTGGCGAAAGCCAAACACACTCTGGCTAGACTTATAAATGCCCTATGGCAGATAGCCTAGTATCAACCTATGAACCTATGAACATGGTTTGCCCATCCATGATGGAAAGGATTGATATACTTTACTGAAGGAATGACACTTGTGATCAGATTGTAGGTATACTCAACACAGGAAATAACAAAGGAACACAAGCCTAACAGGGAAATGATCTACTTCACATGACTGACTTTTCAAAATGTTGAAATTCATATGGTCGAGACCATATGGCTGACTTTCTGAAAAGATGAAAATGAAATTACACCAGAAACAGTGTTTTAACAGGGAAAGGGGAGGCTTGCCCCTCCCCCACACCCCCTGCTAATTATATATACCAACTTCAAGATTGCGCTACAGTGGGGAAAAGGGCAAATTCCTTGATTAACACTGGCCCACTTTCTCGGTATAAACAGTTTGACATTTCAAAATGTCAATTGTATGGGTTCAACCATAAGAAATATGACATTTTCAAAAATCGTTCATCTGAAGTACAGCCACTAAGGAAATCATTCCTGTCTAGCTACAGCAGAGTGAGTTGTGGTCTATAGTCATCTATACTTTACTAATTTCTCCCAGTTTTTGTTCCTTAGGTCACGCGTTGCCTTGTAAAATTACCGAACTTCACAGGTTGCACAATCGCACTCTTTACTATATCATTTTCTCAGCTATTCTCCAATGGCCTCCAGTGAAAATAGGCCAAACTAGCTGGACATCCCACTTACCAAAATATAAATGTGACGAGTCTAGGGTATCAGACAGTGCAACACCTGCTGGCCAAATGTGGGGAGGATTAGGAGCAGCAGCAGGACAAATGTGATGTTCCACAGGATGACAGCCAGTGATCCCAGCACTTCTGTCCTGTGTCCCAATCTGATGTTCCACAGAATGACAGGCAGCGATACCCAGCACTTCTGTCCTGTGTCCCAATCTGATGTTCCACAGAATGACAGGCAGCAGATCCCCAGAACTTCTGTCCTGTGTCCCAATCTGATGTTCCACAGAATGACAGGCAGCGGATCCCCAGAACTTCTGTCCTGTGTCCCAGCATGACTTTCCACAGGATGACAGCCAAGAATCCACAGCACTTCTGTCCTGCATCCCTTGGTTTAGAAAACTGGAGAATGAATGACCTGCATAACATAGTGAGGGATACCAATATAAAGACTACAAGGAATATATTGCTTGCTTATACTGAAGATGCAACTTTATTCCAGACCCAGAACTAGGGTTCTCTGTATATTATTAATGAGCACAAAAGCCCAAGCAAAATCCTCTACAGAAACCTGATCTGGTTTTATGACCAATATTCAGTCTGTTCTGCTGGACAAAAATCTAGACTAAGCACCATGTACTGCCAAATGTCCTGTATACTGAAAGACGTCTCCATCTGGAACTCTTGTAATTCCTAAGCAAATATCCTTGTGATAAGGAGTTAATATAAAGGCTCTGTTCAGCAATACACACAGGACTGTTTCCACCAAAAGAAACTAGTAACAGGGCAGACAGGAGGTGACAGTGTAGATAAAAACAATTCCCAGTTCCATTCAGCTGAAGGCTTTCAATGTATTACGGCAAGCCAGTATATCTGCAGTTCATCTTATTTCTGAACTGCTGTTAAGGATATTTTGTACTGAGTACATCCATCCTGTTATCATGAAAAGCAAACAAAACAGAAGACTATATTTTGGTTCTAATATCCCACTTCCAT